>NW_026910787.1:0-94844 GCF_963854185.1 Sardina pilchardus | reverse complement strand
TTACTTTTCATATTTCATGACAGTTGGCTGAGACGGCCAAAACATGCGCTCGTGGAAACTTTTTTCAAAATCCACTTTGGGCTTGTAAGATGTTGTAAAGTGACTTTCTGTCACAATGCAGTACATGCACCTCAACACCCAACTTCATGAACACCACATCAGAGTGAATGATGCGACTGAACCGCGTGCGCTGGAGCCACCAGTGAGCGGCCAGTAGCTCATTGAGGCCCTTTGTGTTGTATGCGCTTGGTTTCAAGCTTCTAAGACCTTCCAATTTCAAGCTATGAAGGAAAAGTGAAGACACGTTTACTTTTCATATTTCATGACAGTTGGCTGAGACGGCCAAAACATGCGCTCGTGGAAACTTTTTTCAAAATCCACTTTGGGCTTGTAAGATGTTGTAAAGTGACTTTCTGTCACAATGCAGTACATGCACCTCAACACCCAACTTCATGAACACCACATCAGAGTGAATGATGCGACTGAACCGCGTGCGCTGGAGCCACCAGTGAGCGGCCAGTAGCTCATTGAGGCCCTTTGTGTTGTATGCGCTTGGTTTCAAGCTTCTAAGACCTTCCAATTTCAAGCTATGAAGGAAAAGTGAAGACACGTTTACTTTTCATATTTCATGACAGTTGGCTGAGACGGCCAAAACATGCGCTCGTGGAAACTTTTTTCAAAATCCACTTTGGGCTTGTAAGATGTTGTAAAGTGACTTTCTGTCACAATGCAGTACATGCACCTCAACACCCAACTTCATGAACACCACATCAGAGTGAATGATGCGACTGAGACCGCGTGCGCTGGAGCCACCAGTGAGCGGCCAGTAGCTCATTGAGGCCCTTTGTGTTGTATGCGCTTGGTTTCAAGCTTCTAAGACCTTCCAATTTCAAGCTATGAAGGAAAAGTGAAGACACGTTTACTTTTCATATTTCATGACAGTTGGCTGAGACGGCCAAAACATGCGCTCGTGGAAACTTTTTTCAAAATCCACTTTGGGCTTGTAAGATGTTGTAAAGTGACTTTCTGTCACAATGCAGTACATGCACCTCAACACCCAACTTCATGAACACCACATCAGAGTGAATGATGCGACTGAACCGCGTGCGCTGGAGCCACCAGTGAGCGGCCAGTAGCTCATTGAGGCCCTTTGTGTTGTATGCGCTTGGTTTCAAGCTTCTAAGACCTTCCAATTTCAAGCTATGAAGGAAAAGTGAAGACACGTTTACTTTTCATATTTCATGACAGTTGGCTGAGACGGCCAAAACATGCGCTCGTGGAAACTTTTTTCAAAATCCACTTTGGGCTTGTAAGATGTTGTAAAGTGACTTTCTGTCACAATGCAGTACATGCACCTCAACACCCAACTTCATGAACACCACATCAGAGTGAATGATGCGACTGAACCGCGTGCGCTGGAGCCACCAGTGAGCGGCCAGTAGCTCATTGAGGCCCTTTGTGTTGTATGCGCTTGGTTTCAAGCTTCTAAGACCTTCCAATTTCAAGCTATGAAGGAAAAGTGAAGACACGTTTACTTTTCATATTTCATGACAGTTGGCTGAGACGGCCAAAACATGCGCTCGTGGAAACTTTTTTCAAAATCCACTTTGGGCTTGTAAGATGTTGTAAAGTGACTTTCTGTCACAATGCAGTACATGCACCTCAACACCCAACTTCATGAACACCACATCAGAGTGAATGATGCGACTGAACCGCGTGCGCTGGAGCCACCAGTGAGCGGCCAGTAGCTCATTGAGGCCCTTTGTGTTGTATGCGCTTGGTTTCAAGCTTCTAAGACCTTCCAATTTCAAGCTATGAAGGAAAAGTGAAGACACGTTTACTTTTCATATTTCATGACAGTTGGCTGAGACGGCCAAAACATGCGCTCGTGGAAACTTTTTTCAAAATCCACTTTGGGCTTGTAAGATGTTGTAAAGTGACTTTCTGTCACAATGCAGTACATGCACCTCAACACCCAACTTCATGAACACCACATCAGAGTGAATGATGCGACTGAACCGCGTGCGCTGGAGCCACCAGTGAGCGGCCAGTAGCTCATTGAGGCCCTTTGTGTTGTATGCGCTTGGTTTCAAGCTTCTAAGACCTTCCAATTTCAAGCTATGAAGGAAAAGTGAAGACACGTTTACTTTTCATATTTCATGACAGTTGGCTGAGACGGCCAAAACATGCGCTCGTGGAAACTTTTTTCAAAATCCACTTTGGGCTTGTAAGATGTTGTAAAGTGACTTTCTGTCACAATGCAGTACATGCACCTCAACACCCAACTTCATGAACACCACATCAGAGTGAATGATGCGACTGAACCGCGTGCGCTGGAGCCACCAGTGAGCGGCCAGTAGCTCATTGAGGCCCTTTGTGTTGTATGCGCTTGGTTTCAAGCTTCTAAGACCTTCCAATTTCAAGCTATGAAGGAAAAGTGAAGACACGTTTACTTTTCATATTTCATGACAGTTGGCTGAGACGGCCAAAACATGCGCTCGTGGAAACTTTTTTCAAAATCCACTTTGGGCTTGTAAGATGTTGTAAAGTGACTTTCTGTCACAATGCAGTACATGCACCTCAACACCCAACTTCATGAACACCACATCAGAGTGAATGATGCGACTGAACCGCGTGCGCTGGAGCCACCAGTGAGCGGCCAGTAGCTCATTGAGGCCCTTTGTGTTGTATGCGCTTGGTTTCAAGCTTCTAAGACCTTCCAATTTCAAGCTATGAAGGAAAAGTGAAGACACGTTTACTTTTCATATTTCATGACAGTTGGCTGAGACGGCCAAAACATGCGCTCGTGGAAACTTTTTTCAAAATCCACTTTGGGCTTGTAAGATGTTGTAAAGTGACTTTCTGTCACAATGCAGTACATGCACCTCAACACCCAACTTCATGAACACCACATCAGAGTGAATGATGCGACTGAACCGCGTGCGCTGGAGCCACCAGTGAGCGGCCAGTAGCTCATTGAGGCCCTTTGTGTTGTATGCGCTTGGTTTCAAGCTTCTAAGACCTTCCAATTTCAAGCTATGAAGGAAAAGTGAAGACACGTTTACTTTTCATATTTCATGACAGTTGGCTGAGACGGCCAAAACATGCGCTCGTGGAAACTTTTTTCAAAATCCACTTTGGGCTTGTAAGATGTTGTAAAGTGACTTTCTGTCACAATGCAGTACATGCACCTCAACACCCAACTTCATGAACACCACATCAGAGTGAATGATGCGACTGAACCGCGTGCGCTGGAGCCACCAGTGAGCGGCCAGTAGCTCATTGAGGCCCTTTGTGTTGTATGCGCTTGGTTTCAAGCTTCTAAGACCTTCCAATTTCAAGCTATGAAGGAAAAGTGAAGACACGTTTACTTTTCATATTTCATGACAGTTGGCTGAGACGGCCAAAACATGCGCTCGTGGAAACTTTTTTCAAAATCCACTTTGGGCTTGTAAGATGTTGTAAAGTGACTTTCTGTCACAATGCAGTACATGCACCTCAACACCCAACTTCATGAACACCACATCAGAGTGAATGATGCGACTGAACCGCGTGCGCTGGAGCCACCAGTGAGCGGCCAGTAGCTCATTGAGGCCCTTTGTGTTGTATGCGCTTGGTTTCAAGCTTCTAAGACCTTCCAATTTCAAGCTATGAAGGAAAAGTGAAGACACGTTTACTTTTCATATTTCATGACAGTTGGCTGAGACGGCCAAAACATGCGCTCGTGGAAACTTTTTTCAAAATCCACTTTGGGCTTGTAAGATGTTGTAAAGTGACTTTCTGTCACAATGCAGTACATGCACCTCAACACCCAACTTCATGAACACCACATCAGAGTGAATGATGCGACTGAACCGCGTGCGCTGGAGCCACCAGTGAGCGGCCAGTAGCTCATTGAGGCCCTTTGTGTTGTATGCGCTTGGTTTCAAGCTTCTAAGACCTTCCAATTTCAAGCTATGAAGGAAAAGTGAAGACACGTTTACTTTTCATATTTCATGACAGTTGGCTGAGACGGCCAAAACATGCGCTCGTGGAAACTTTTTTCAAAATCCACTTTGGGCTTGTAAGATGTTGTAAAGTGACTTTCTGTCACAATGCAGTACATGCACCTCAACACCCAACTTCATGAACACCACATCAGAGTGAATGATGCGACTGAACCGCGTGCGCTGGAGCCACCAGTGAGCGGCCAGTAGCTCATTGAGGCCCTTTGTGTTGTATGCGCTTGGTTTCAAGCTTCTAAGACCTTCCAATTTCAAGCTATGAAGGAAAAGTGAAGACACGTTTACTTTTCATATTTCATGACAGTTGGCTGAGACGGCCAAAACATGCGCTCGTGGAAACTTTTTTCAAAATCCACTTTGGGCTTGTAAGATGTTGTAAAGTGACTTTCTGTCACAATGCAGTACATGCACCTCAACACCCAACTTCATGAACACCACATCAGAGTGAATGATGCGACTGAACCGCGTGCGCTGGAGCCACCAGTGAGCGGCCAGTAGCTCATTGAGGCCCTTTGTGTTGTATGCGCTTGGTTTCAAGCTTCTAAGACCTTCCAATTTCAAGCTATGAAGGAAAAGTGAAGACACGTTTACTTTTCATATTTCATGACAGTTGGCTGAGACGGCCAAAACATGCGCTCGTGGAAACTTTTTTCAAAATCCACTTTGGGCTTGTAAGATGTTGTAAAGTGACTTTCTGTCACAATGCAGTACATGCACCTCAACACCCAACTTCATGAACACCACATCAGAGTGAATGATGCGACTGAACCGCGTGCGCTGGAGCCACCAGTGAGCGGCCAGTAGCTCATTGAGGCCCTTTGTGTTGTATGCGCTTGGTTTCAAGCTTCTAAGACCTTCCAATTTCAAGCTATGAAGGAAAAGTGAAGACACGTTTACTTTTCATATTTCATGACAGTTGGCTGAGACGGCCAAAACATGCGCTCGTGGAAACTTTTTTCAAAATCCACTTTGGGCTTGTAAGATGTTGTAAAGTGACTTTCTGTCACAATGCAGTACATGCACCTCAACACCCAACTTCATGAACACCACATCAGAGTGAATGATGCGACTGAACCGCGTGCGCTGGAGCCACCAGTGAGCGGCCAGTAGCTCATTGAGGCCCTTTGTGTTGTATGCGCTTGGTTTCAAGCTTCTAAGACCTTCCAATTTCAAGCTATGAAGGAAAAGTGAAGACACGTTTACTTTTCATATTTCATGACAGTTGGCTGAGACGGCCAAAACATGCGCTCGTGGAAACTTTTTTCAAAATCCACTTTGGGCTTGTAAGATGTTGTAAAGTGACTTTCTGTCACAATGCAGTACATGCACCTCAACACCCAACTTCATGAACACCACATCAGAGTGAATGATGCGACTGAACCGCGTGCGCTGGAGCCACCAGTGAGCGGCCAGTAGCTCATTGAGGCCCTTTGTGTTGTATGCGCTTGGTTTCAAGCTTCTAAGACCTTCCAATTTCAAGCTATGAAGGAAAAGTGAAGACACGTTTACTTTTCATATTTCATGACAGTTGGCTGAGACGGCCAAAACATGCGCTCGTGGAAACTTTTTTCAAAATCCACTTTGGGCTTGTAAGATGTTGTAAAGTGACTTTCTGTCACAATGCAGTACATGCACCTCAACACCCAACTTCATGAACACCACATCAGAGTGAATGATGCGACTGAACCGCGTGCGCTGGAGCCACCAGTGAGCGGCCAGTAGCTCATTGAGGCCCTTTGTGTTGTATGCGCTTGGTTTCAAGCTTCTAAGACCTTCCAATTTCAAGCTATGAAGGAAAAGTGAAGACACGTTTACTTTTCATATTTCATGACAGTTGGCTGAGACGGCCAAAACATGCGCTCGTGGAAACTTTTTTCAAAATCCACTTTGGGCTTGTAAGATGTTGTAAAGTGACTTTCTGTCACAATGCAGTACATGCACCTCAACACCCAACTTCATGAACACCACATCAGAGTGAATGATGCGACTGAACCGCGTGCGCTGGAGCCACCAGTGAGCGGCCAGTAGCTCATTGAGGCCCTTTGTGTTGTATGCGCTTGGTTTCAAGCTTCTAAGACCTTCCAATTTCAAGCTATGAAGGAAAAGTGAAGACACGTTTACTTTTCATATTTCATGACAGTTGGCTGAGACGGCCAAAACATGCGCTCGTGGAAACTTTTTTCAAAATCCACTTTGGGCTTGTAAGATGTTGTAAAGTGACTTTCTGTCACAATGCAGTACATGCACCTCAACACCCAACTTCATGAACACCACATCAGAGTGAATGATGCGACTGAACCGCGTGCGCTGGAGCCACCAGTGAGCGGCCAGTAGCTCATTGAGGCCCTTTGTGTTGTATGCGCTTGGTTTCAAGCTTCTAAGACCTTCCAATTTCAAGCTATGAAGGAAAAGTGAAGACACGTTTACTTTTCATATTTCATGACAGTTGGCTGAGACGGCCAAAACATGCGCTCGTGGAAACTTTTTTCAAAATCCACTTTGGGCTTGTAAGATGTTGTAAAGTGACTTTCTGTCACAATGCAGTACATGCACCTCAACACCCAACTTCATGAACACCACATCAGAGTGAATGATGCGACTGAACCGCGTGCGCTGGAGCCACCAGTGAGCGGCCAGTAGCTCATTGAGGCCCTTTGTGTTGTATGCGCTTGGTTTCAAGCTTCTAAGACCTTCCAATTTCAAGCTATGAAGGAAAAGTGAAGACACGTTTACTTTTCATATTTCATGACAGTTGGCTGAGACGGCCAAAACATGCGCTCGTGGAAACTTTTTTCAAAATCCACTTTGGGCTTGTAAGATGTTGTAAAGTGACTTTCTGTCACAATGCAGTACATGCACCTCAACACCCAACTTCATGAACACCACATCAGAGTGAATGATGCGACTGAACCGCGTGCGCTGGAGCCACCAGTGAGCGGCCAGTAGCTCATTGAGGCCCTTTGTGTTGTATGCGCTTGGTTTCAAGCTTCTAAGACCTTCCAATTTCAAGCTATGAAGGAAAAGTGAAGACACGTTTACTTTTCATATTTCATGACAGTTGGCTGAGACGGCCAAAACATGCGCTCGTGGAAACTTTTTTCAAAATCCACTTTGGGCTTGTAAGATGTTGTAAAGTGACTTTCTGTCACAATGCAGTACATGCACCTCAACACCCAACTTCATGAACACCACATCAGAGTGAATGATGCGACTGAACCGCGTGCGCTGGAGCCACCAGTGAGCGGCCAGTAGCTCATTGAGGCCCTTTGTGTTGTATGCGCTTGGTTTCAAGCTTCTAAGACCTTCCAATTTCAAGCTATGAAGGAAAAGTGAAGACACGTTTACTTTTCATATTTCATGACAGTTGGCTGAGACGGCCAAAACATGCGCTCGTGGAAACTTTTTTCAAAATCCACTTTGGGCTTGTAAGATGTTGTAAAGTGACTTTCTGTCACAATGCAGTACATGCACCTCAACACCCAACTTCATGAACACCACATCAGAGTGAATGATGCGACTGAACCGCGTGCGCTGGAGCCACCAGTGAGCGGCCAGTAGCTCATTGAGGCCCTTTGTGTTGTATGCGCTTGGTTTCAAGCTTCTAAGACCTTCCAATTTCAAGCTATGAAGGAAAAGTGAAGACACGTTTACTTTTCATATTTCATGACAGTTGGCTGAGACGGCCAAAACATGCGCTCGTGGAAACTTTTTTCAAAATCCACTTTGGGCTTGTAAGATGTTGTAAAGTGACTTTCTGTCACAATGCAGTACATGCACCTCAACACCCAACTTCATGAACACCACATCAGAGTGAATGATGCGACTGAACCGCGTGCGCTGGAGCCACCAGTGAGCGGCCAGTAGCTCATTGAGGCCCTTTGTGTTGTATGCGCTTGGTTTCAAGCTTCTAAGACCTTCCAATTTCAAGCTATGAAGGAAAAGTGAAGACACGTTTACTTTTCATATTTCATGACAGTTGGCTGAGACGGCCAAAACATGCGCTCGTGGAAACTTTTTTCAAAATCCACTTTGGGCTTGTAAGATGTTGTAAAGTGACTTTCTGTCACAATGCAGTACATGCACCTCAACACCCAACTTCATGAACACCACATCAGAGTGAATGATGCGACTGAACCGCGTGCGCTGGAGCCACCAGTGAGCGGCCAGTAGCTCATTGAGGCCCTTTGTGTTGTATGCGCTTGGTTTCAAGCTTCTAAGACCTTCCAATTTCAAGCTATGAAGGAAAAGTGAAGACACGTTTACTTTTCATATTTCATGACAGTTGGCTGAGACGGCCAAAACATGCGCTCGTGGAAACTTTTTTCAAAATCCACTTTGGGCTTGTAAGATGTTGTAAAGTGACTTTCTGTCACAATGCAGTACATGCACCTCAACACCCAACTTCATGAACACCACATCAGAGTGAATGATGCGACTGAACCGCGTGCGCTGGAGCCACCAGTGAGCGGCCAGTAGCTCATTGAGGCCCTTTGTGTTGTATGCGCTTGGTTTCAAGCTTCTAAGACCTTCCAATTTCAAGCTATGAAGGAAAAGTGAAGACACGTTTACTTTTCATATTTCATGACAGTTGGCTGAGACGGCCAAAACATGCGCTCGTGGAAACTTTTTTCAAAATCCACTTTGGGCTTGTAAGATGTTGTAAAGTGACTTTCTGTCACAATGCAGTACATGCACCTCAACACCCAACTTCATGAACACCACATCAGAGTGAATGATGCGACTGAACCGCGTGCGCTGGAGCCACCAGTGAGCGGCCAGTAGCTCATTGAGGCCCTTTGTGTTGTATGCGCTTGGTTTCAAGCTTCTAAGACCTTCCAATTTCAAGCTATGAAGGAAAAGTGAAGACACGTTTACTTTTCATATTTCATGACAGTTGGCTGAGACGGCCAAAACATGCGCTCGTGGAAACTTTTTTCAAAATCCACTTTGGGCTTGTAAGATGTTGTAAAGTGACTTTCTGTCACAATGCAGTACATGCACCTCAACACCCAACTTCATGAACACCACATCAGAGTGAATGATGCGACTGAACCGCGTGCGCTGGAGCCACCAGTGAGCGGCCAGTAGCTCATTGAGGCCCTTTGTGTTGTATGCGCTTGGTTTCAAGCTTCTAAGACCTTCCAATTTCAAGCTATGAAGGAAAAGTGAAGACACGTTTACTTTTCATATTTCATGACAGTTGGCTGAGACGGCCAAAACATGCGCTCGTGGAAACTTTTTTCAAAATCCACTTTGGGCTTGTAAGATGTTGTAAAGTGACTTTCTGTCACAATGCAGTACATGCACCTCAACACCCAACTTCATGAACACCACATCAGAGTGAATGATGCGACTGAACCGCGTGCGCTGGAGCCACCAGTGAGCGGCCAGTAGCTCATTGAGGCCCTTTGTGTTGTATGCGCTTGGTTTCAAGCTTCTAAGACCTTCCAATTTCAAGCTATGAAGGAAAAGTGAAGACACGTTTACTTTTCATATTTCATGACAGTTGGCTGAGACGGCCAAAACATGCGCTCGTGGAAACTTTTTTCAAAATCCACTTTGGGCTTGTAAGATGTTGTAAAGTGACTTTCTGTCACAATGCAGTACATGCACCTCAACACCCAACTTCATGAACACCACATCAGAGTGAATGATGCGACTGAACCGCGTGCGCTGGAGCCACCAGTGAGCGGCCAGTAGCTCATTGAGGCCCTTTGTGTTGTATGCGCTTGGTTTCAAGCTTCTAAGACCTTCCAATTTCAAGCTATGAAGGAAAAGTGAAGACACGTTTACTTTTCATATTTCATGACAGTTGGCTGAGACGGCCAAAACATGCGCTCGTGGAAACTTTTTTCAAAATCCACTTTGGGCTTGTAAGATGTTGTAAAGTGACTTTCTGTCACAATGCAGTACATGCACCTCAACACCCAACTTCATGAACACCACATCAGAGTGAATGATGCGACTGAACCGCGTGCGCTGGAGCCACCAGTGAGCGGCCAGTAGCTCATTGAGGCCCTTTGTGTTGTATGCGCTTGGTTTCAAGCTTCTAAGACCTTCCAATTTCAAGCTATGAAGGAAAAGTGAAGACACGTTTACTTTTCATATTTCATGACAGTTGGCTGAGACGGCCAAAACATGCGCTCGTGGAAACTTTTTTCAAAATCCACTTTGGGCTTGTAAGATGTTGTAAAGTGACTTTCTGTCACAATGCAGTACATGCACCTCAACACCCAACTTCATGAACACCACATCAGAGTGAATGATGCGACTGAACCGCGTGCGCTGGAGCCACCAGTGAGCGGCCAGTAGCTCATTGAGGCCCTTTGTGTTGTATGCGCTTGGTTTCAAGCTTCTAAGACCTTCCAATTTCAAGCTATGAAGGAAAAGTGAAGACACGTTTACTTTTCATATTTCATGACAGTTGGCTGAGACGGCCAAAACATGCGCTCGTGGAAACTTTTTTCAAAATCCACTTTGGGCTTGTAAGATGTTGTAAAGTGACTTTCTGTCACAATGCAGTACATGCACCTCAACACCCAACTTCATGAACACCACATCAGAGTGAATGATGCGACTGAACCGCGTGCGCTGGAGCCACCAGTGAGCGGCCAGTAGCTCATTGAGGCCCTTTGTGTTGTATGCGCTTGGTTTCAAGCTTCTAAGACCTTCCAATTTCAAGCTATGAAGGAAAAGTGAAGACACGTTTACTTTTCATATTTCATGACAGTTGGCTGAGACGGCCAAAACATGCGCTCGTGGAAACTTTTTTCAAAATCCACTTTGGGCTTGTAAGATGTTGTAAAGTGACTTTCTGTCACAATGCAGTACATGCACCTCAACACCCAACTTCATGAACACCACATCAGAGTGAATGATGCGACTGAACCGCGTGCGCTGGAGCCACCAGTGAGCGGCCAGTAGCTCATTGAGGCCCTTTGTGTTGTATGCGCTTGGTTTCAAGCTTCTAAGACCTTCCAATTTCAAGCTATGAAGGAAAAGTGAAGACACGTTTACTTTTCATATTTCATGACAGTTGGCTGAGACGGCCAAAACATGCGCTCGTGGAAACTTTTTTCAAAATCCACTTTGGGCTTGTAAGATGTTGTAAAGTGACTTTCTGTCACAATGCAGTACATGCACCTCAACACCCAACTTCATGAACACCACATCAGAGTGAATGATGCGACTGAACCGCGTGCGCTGGAGCCACCAGTGAGCGGCCAGTAGCTCATTGAGGCCCTTTGTGTTGTATGCGCTTGGTTTCAAGCTTCTAAGACCTTCCAATTTCAAGCTATGAAGGAAAAGTGAAGACACGTTTACTTTTCATATTTCATGACAGTTGGCTGAGACGGCCAAAACATGCGCTCGTGGAAACTTTTTTCAAAATCCACTTTGGGCTTGTAAGATGTTGTAAAGTGACTTTCTGTCACAATGCAGTACATGCACCTCAACACCCAACTTCATGAACACCACATCAGAGTGAATGATGCGACTGAACCGCGTGCGCTGGAGCCACCAGTGAGCGGCCAGTAGCTCATTGAGGCCCTTTGTGTTGTATGCGCTTGGTTTCAAGCTTCTAAGACCTTCCAATTTCAAGCTATGAAGGAAAAGTGAAGACACGTTTACTTTTCATATTTCATGACAGTTGGCTGAGACGGCCAAAACATGCGCTCGTGGAAACTTTTTTCAAAATCCACTTTGGGCTTGTAAGATGTTGTAAAGTGACTTTCTGTCACAATGCAGTACATGCACCTCAACACCCAACTTCATGAACACCACATCAGAGTGAATGATGCGACTGAACCGCGTGCGCTGGAGCCACCAGTGAGCGGCCAGTAGCTCATTGAGGCCCTTTGTGTTGTATGCGCTTGGTTTCAAGCTTCTAAGACCTTCCAATTTCAAGCTATGAAGGAAAAGTGAAGACACGTTTACTTTTCATATTTCATGACAGTTGGCTGAGACGGCCAAAACATGCGCTCGTGGAAACTTTTTTCAAAATCCACTTTGGGCTTGTAAGATGTTGTAAAGTGACTTTCTGTCACAATGCAGTACATGCACCTCAACACCCAACTTCATGAACACCACATCAGAGTGAATGATGCGACTGAACCGCGTGCGCTGGAGCCACCAGTGAGCGGCCAGTAGCTCATTGAGGCCCTTTGTGTTGTATGCGCTTGGTTTCAAGCTTCTAAGACCTTCCAATTTCAAGCTATGAAGGAAAAGTGAAGACACGTTTACTTTTCATATTTCATGACAGTTGGCTGAGACGGCCAAAACATGCGCTCGTGGAAACTTTTTTCAAAATCCACTTTGGGCTTGTAAGATGTTGTAAAGTGACTTTCTGTCACAATGCAGTACATGCACCTCAACACCCAACTTCATGAACACCACATCAGAGTGAATGATGCGACTGAACCGCGTGCGCTGGAGCCACCAGTGAGCGGCCAGTAGCTCATTGAGGCCCTTTGTGTTGTATGCGCTTGGTTTCAAGCTTCTAAGACCTTCCAATTTCAAGCTATGAAGGAAAAGTGAAGACACGTTTACTTTTCATATTTCATGACAGTTGGCTGAGACGGCCAAAACATGCGCTCGTGGAAACTTTTTTCAAAATCCACTTTGGGCTTGTAAGATGTTGTAAAGTGACTTTCTGTCACAATGCAGTACATGCACCTCAACACCCAACTTCATGAACACCACATCAGAGTGAATGATGCGACTGAACCGCGTGCGCTGGAGCCACCAGTGAGCGGCCAGTAGCTCATTGAGGCCCTTTGTGTTGTATGCGCTTGGTTTCAAGCTTCTAAGACCTTCCAATTTCAAGCTATGAAGGAAAAGTGAAGACACGTTTACTTTTCATATTTCATGACAGTTGGCTGAGACGGCCAAAACATGCGCTCGTGGAAACTTTTTTCAAAATCCACTTTGGGCTTGTAAGATGTTGTAAAGTGACTTTCTGTCACAATGCAGTACATGCACCTCAACACCCAACTTCATGAACACCACATCAGAGTGAATGATGCGACTGAACCGCGTGCGCTGGAGCCACCAGTGAGCGGCCAGTAGCTCATTGAGGCCCTTTGTGTTGTATGCGCTTGGTTTCAAGCTTCTAAGACCTTCCAATTTCAAGCTATGAAGGAAAAGTGAAGACACGTTTACTTTTCATATTTCATGACAGTTGGCTGAGACGGCCAAAACATGCGCTCGTGGAAACTTTTTTCAAAATCCACTTTGGGCTTGTAAGATGTTGTAAAGTGACTTTCTGTCACAATGCAGTACATGCACCTCAACACCCAACTTCATGAACACCACATCAGAGTGAATGATGCGACTGAACCGCGTGCGCTGGAGCCACCAGTGAGCGGCCAGTAGCTCATTGAGGCCCTTTGTGTTGTATGCGCTTGGTTTCAAGCTTCTAAGACCTTCCAATTTCAAGCTATGAAGGAAAAGTGAAGACACGTTTACTTTTCATATTTCATGACAGTTGGCTGAGACGGCCAAAACATGCGCTCGTGGAAACTTTTTTCAAAATCCACTTTGGGCTTGTAAGATGTTGTAAAGTGACTTTCTGTCACAATGCAGTACATGCACCTCAACACCCAACTTCATGAACACCACATCAGAGTGAATGATGCGACTGAACCGCGTGCGCTGGAGCCACCAGTGAGCGGCCAGTAGCTCATTGAGGCCCTTTGTGTTGTATGCGCTTGGTTTCAAGCTTCTAAGACCTTCCAATTTCAAGCTATGAAGGAAAAGTGAAGACACGTTTACTTTTCATATTTCATGACAGTTGGCTGAGACGGCCAAAACATGCGCTCGTGGAAACTTTTTTCAAAATCCACTTTGGGCTTGTAAGATGTTGTAAAGTGACTTTCTGTCACAATGCAGTACATGCACCTCAACACCCAACTTCATGAACACCACATCAGAGTGAATGATGCGACTGAACCGCGTGCGCTGGAGCCACCAGTGAGCGGCCAGTAGCTCATTGAGGCCCTTTGTGTTGTATGCGCTTGGTTTCAAGCTTCTAAGACCTTCCAATTTCAAGCTATGAAGGAAAAGTGAAGACACGTTTACTTTTCATATTTCATGACAGTTGGCTGAGACGGCCAAAACATGCGCTCGTGGAAACTTTTTTCAAAATCCACTTTGGGCTTGTAAGATGTTGTAAAGTGACTTTCTGTCACAATGCAGTACATGCACCTCAACACCCAACTTCATGAACACCACATCAGAGTGAATGATGCGACTGAACCGCGTGCGCTGGAGCCACCAGTGAGCGGCCAGTAGCTCATTGAGGCCCTTTGTGTTGTATGCGCTTGGTTTCAAGCTTCTAAGACCTTCCAATTTCAAGCTATGAAGGAAAAGTGAAGACACGTTTACTTTTCATATTTCATGACAGTTGGCTGAGACGGCCAAAACATGCGCTCGTGGAAACTTTTTTCAAAATCCACTTTGGGCTTGTAAGATGTTGTAAAGTGACTTTCTGTCACAATGCAGTACATGCACCTCAACACCCAACTTCATGAACACCACATCAGAGTGAATGATGCGACTGAACCGCGTGCGCTGGAGCCACCAGTGAGCGGCCAGTAGCTCATTGAGGCCCTTTGTGTTGTATGCGCTTGGTTTCAAGCTTCTAAGACCTTCCAATTTCAAGCTATGAAGGAAAAGTGAAGACACGTTTACTTTTCATATTTCATGACAGTTGGCTGAGACGGCCAAAACATGCGCTCGTGGAAACTTTTTTCAAAATCCACTTTGGGCTTGTAAGATGTTGTAAAGTGACTTTCTGTCACAATGCAGTACATGCACCTCAACACCCAACTTCATGAACACCACATCAGAGTGAATGATGCGACTGAACCGCGTGCGCTGGAGCCACCAGTGAGCGGCCAGTAGCTCATTGAGGCCCTTTGTGTTGTATGCGCTTGGTTTCAAGCTTCTAAGACCTTCCAATTTCAAGCTATGAAGGAAAAGTGAAGACACGTTTACTTTTCATATTTCATGACAGTTGGCTGAGACGGCCAAAACATGCGCTCGTGGAAACTTTTTTCAAAATCCACTTTGGGCTTGTAAGATGTTGTAAAGTGACTTTCTGTCACAATGCAGTACATGCACCTCAACACCCAACTTCATGAACACCACATCAGAGTGAATGATGCGACTGAACCGCGTGCGCTGGAGCCACCAGTGAGCGGCCAGTAGCTCATTGAGGCCCTTTGTGTTGTATGCGCTTGGTTTCAAGCTTCTAAGACCTTCCAATTTCAAGCTATGAAGGAAAAGTGAAGACACGTTTACTTTTCATATTTCATGACAGTTGGCTGAGACGGCCAAAACATGCGCTCGTGGAAACTTTTTTCAAAATCCACTTTGGGCTTGTAAGATGTTGTAAAGTGACTTTCTGTCACAATGCAGTACATGCACCTCAACACCCAACTTCATGAACACCACATCAGAGTGAATGATGCGACTGAACCGCGTGCGCTGGAGCCACCAGTGAGCGGCCAGTAGCTCATTGAGGCCCTTTGTGTTGTATGCGCTTGGTTTCAAGCTTCTAAGACCTTCCAATTTCAAGCTATGAAGGAAAAGTGAAGACACGTTTACTTTTCATATTTCATGACAGTTGGCTGAGACGGCCAAAACATGCGCTCGTGGAAACTTTTTTCAAAATCCACTTTGGGCTTGTAAGATGTTGTAAAGTGACTTTCTGTCACAATGCAGTACATGCACCTCAACACCCAACTTCATGAACACCACATCAGAGTGAATGATGCGACTGAACCGCGTGCGCTGGAGCCACCAGTGAGCGGCCAGTAGCTCATTGAGGCCCTTTGTGTTGTATGCGCTTGGTTTCAAGCTTCTAAGACCTTCCAATTTCAAGCTATGAAGGAAAAGTGAAGACACGTTTACTTTTCATATTTCATGACAGTTGGCTGAGACGGCCAAAACATGCGCTCGTGGAAACTTTTTTCAAAATCCACTTTGGGCTTGTAAGATGTTGTAAAGTGACTTTCTGTCACAATGCAGTACATGCACCTCAACACCCAACTTCATGAACACCACATCAGAGTGAATGATGCGACTGAACCGCGTGCGCTGGAGCCACCAGTGAGCGGCCAGTAGCTCATTGAGGCCCTTTGTGTTGTATGCGCTTGGTTTCAAGCTTCTAAGACCTTCCAATTTCAAGCTATGAAGGAAAAGTGAAGACACGTTTACTTTTCATATTTCATGACAGTTGGCTGAGACGGCCAAAACATGCGCTCGTGGAAACTTTTTTCAAAATCCACTTTGGGCTTGTAAGATGTTGTAAAGTGACTTTCTGTCACAATGCAGTACATGCACCTCAACACCCAACTTCATGAACACCACATCAGAGTGAATGATGCGACTGAACCGCGTGCGCTGGAGCCACCAGTGAGCGGCCAGTAGCTCATTGAGGCCCTTTGTGTTGTATGCGCTTGGTTTCAAGCTTCTAAGACCTTCCAATTTCAAGCTATGAAGGAAAAGTGAAGACACGTTTACTTTTCATATTTCATGACAGTTGGCTGAGACGGCCAAAACATGCGCTCGTGGAAACTTTTTTCAAAATCCACTTTGGGCTTGTAAGATGTTGTAAAGTGACTTTCTGTCACAATGCAGTACATGCACCTCAACACCCAACTTCATGAACACCACATCAGAGTGAATGATGCGACTGAACCGCGTGCGCTGGAGCCACCAGTGAGCGGCCAGTAGCTCATTGAGGCCCTTTGTGTTGTATGCGCTTGGTTTCAAGCTTCTAAGACCTTCCAATTTCAAGCTATGAAGGAAAAGTGAAGACACGTTTACTTTTCATATTTCATGACAGTTGGCTGAGACGGCCAAAACATGCGCTCGTGGAAACTTTTTTCAAAATCCACTTTGGGCTTGTAAGATGTTGTAAAGTGACTTTCTGTCACAATGCAGTACATGCACCTCAACACCCAACTTCATGAACACCACATCAGAGTGAATGATGCGACTGAACCGCGTGCGCTGGAGCCACCAGTGAGCGGCCAGTAGCTCATTGAGGCCCTTTGTGTTGTATGCGCTTGGTTTCAAGCTTCTAAGACCTTCCAATTTCAAGCTATGAAGGAAAAGTGAAGACACGTTTACTTTTCATATTTCATGACAGTTGGCTGAGACGGCCAAAACATGCGCTACGTGGAAACTTTTTTCAAAATCCACTTTGGGCTTGTAAGATGTTGTAAAGTGACTTTCTGTCACAATGCAGTACATGCACCTCAACACCCAACTTCATGAACACCACATCAGAGTGAATGATGCGACTGAACCGCGTGCGCTGGAGCCACCAGTGAGCGGCCAGTAGCTCATTGAGGCCCTTTGTGTTGTATGCGCTTGGTTTCAAGCTTCTAAGACCTTCCAATTTCAAGCTATGAAGGAAAAGTGAAGACACGTTTACTTTTCATATTTCATGACAGTTGGCTGAGACGGCCAAAACATGCGCTCGTGGAAACTTTTTTCAAAATCCACTTTGGGCTTGTAAGATGTTGTAAAGTGACTTTCTGTCACAATGCAGTACATGCACCTCAACACCCAACTTCATGAACACCACATCAGAGTGAATGATGCGACTGAACCGCGTGCGCTGGAGCCACCAGTGAGCGGCCAGTAGCTCATTGAGGCCCTTTGTGTTGTATGCGCTTGGTTTCAAGCTTCTAAGACCTTCCAATTTCAAGCTATGAAGGAAAAGTGAAGACACGTTTACTTTTCATATTTCATGACAGTTGGCTGAGACGGCCAAAACATGCGCTCGTGGAAACTTTTTTCAAAATCCACTTTGGGCTTGTAAGATGTTGTAAAGTGACTTTCTGTCACAATGCAGTACATGCACCTCAACACCCAACTTCATGAACACCACATCAGAGTGAATGATGCGACTGAACCGCGTGCGCTGGAGCCACCAGTGAGCGGCCAGTAGCTCATTGAGGCCCTTTGTGTTGTATGCGCTTGGTTTCAAGCTTCTAAGACCTTCCAATTTCAAGCTATGAAGGAAAAGTGAAGACACGTTTACTTTTCATATTTCATGACAGTTGGCTGAGACGGCCAAAACATGCGCTCGTGGAAACTTTTTTCAAAATCCACTTTGGGCTTGTAAGATGTTGTAAAGTGACTTTCTGTCACAATGCAGTACATGCACCTCAACACCCAACTTCATGAACACCACATCAGAGTGAATGATGCGACTGAACCGCGTGCGCTGGAGCCACCAGTGAGCGGCCAGTAGCTCATTGAGGCCCTTTGTGTTGTATGCGCTTGGTTTCAAGCTTCTAAGACCTTCCAATTTCAAGCTATGAAGGAAAAGTGAAGACACGTTTACTTTTCATATTTCATGACAGTTGGCTGAGACGGCCAAAACATGCGCTCGTGGAAACTTTTTTCAAAATCCACTTTGGGCTTGTAAGATGTTGTAAAGTGACTTTCTGTCACAATGCAGTACATGCACCTCAACACCCAACTTCATGAACACCACATCAGAGTGAATGATGCGACTGAACCGCGTGCGCTGGAGCCACCAGTGAGCGGCCAGTAGCTCATTGAGGCCCTTTGTGTTGTATGCGCTTGGTTTCAAGCTTCTAAGACCTTCCAATTTCAAGCTATGAAGGAAAAGTGAAGACACGTTTACTTTTCATATTTCATGACAGTTGGCTGAGACGGCCAAAACATGCGCTCGTGGAAACTTTTTTCAAAATCCACTTTGGGCTTGTAAGATGTTGTAAAGTGACTTTCTGTCACAATGCAGTACATGCACCTCAACACCCAACTTCATGAACACCACATCAGAGTGAATGATGCGACTGAACCGCGTGCGCTGGAGCCACCAGTGAGCGGCCAGTAGCTCATTGAGGCCCTTTGTGTTGTATGCGCTTGGTTTCAAGCTTCTAAGACCTTCCAATTTCAAGCTATGAAGGAAAAGTGAAGACACGTTTACTTTTCATATTTCATGACAGTTGGCTGAGACGGCCAAAACATGCGCTCGTGGAAACTTTTTTCAAAATCCACTTTGGGCTTGTAAGATGTTGTAAAGTGACTTTCTGTCACAATGCAGTACATGCACCTCAACACCCAACTTCATGAACACCACATCAGAGTGAATGATGCGACTGAACCGCGTGCGCTGGAGCCACCAGTGAGCGGCCAGTAGCTCATTGAGGCCCTTTGTGTTGTATGCGCTTGGTTTCAAGCTTCTAAGACCTTCCAATTTCAAGCTATGAAGGAAAAGTGAAGACACGTTTACTTTTCATATTTCATGACAGTTGGCTGAGACGGCCAAAACATGCGCTCGTGGAAACTTTTTTCAAAATCCACTTTGGGCTTGTAAGATGTTGTAAAGTGACTTTCTGTCACAATGCAGTACATGCACCTCAACACCCAACTTCATGAACACCACATCAGAGTGAATGATGCGACTGAACCGCGTGCGCTGGAGCCACCAGTGAGCGGCCAGTAGCTCATTGAGGCCCTTTGTGTTGTATGCGCTTGGTTTCAAGCTTCTAAGACCTTCCAATTTCAAGCTATGAAGGAAAAGTGAAGACACGTTTACTTTTCATATTTCATGACAGTTGGCTGAGACGGCCAAAACATGCGCTCGTGGAAACTTTTTTCAAAATCCACTTTGGGCTTGTAAGATGTTGTAAAGTGACTTTCTGTCACAATGCAGTACATGCACCTCAACACCCAACTTCATGAACACCACATCAGAGTGAATGATGCGACTGAACCGCGTGCGCTGGAGCCACCAGTGAGCGGCCAGTAGCTCATTGAGGCCCTTTGTGTTGTATGCGCTTGGTTTCAAGCTTCTAAGACCTTCCAATTTCAAGCTATGAAGGAAAAGTGAAGACACGTTTACTTTTCATATTTCATGACAGTTGGCTGAGACGGCCAAAACATGCGCTCGTGGAAACTTTTTTCAAAATCCACTTTGGGCTTGTAAGATGTTGTAAAGTGACTTTCTGTCACAATGCAGTACATGCACCTCAACACCCAACTTCATGAACACCACATCAGAGTGAATGATGCGACTGAACCGCGTGCGCTGGAGCCACCAGTGAGCGGCCAGTAGCTCATTGAGGCCCTTTGTGTTGTATGCGCTTGGTTTCAAGCTTCTAAGACCTTCCAATTTCAAGCTATGAAGGAAAAGTGAAGACACGTTTACTTTTCATATTTCATGACAGTTGGCTGAGACGGCCAAAACATGCGCTCGTGGAAACTTTTTTCAAAATCCACTTTGGGCTTGTAAGATGTTGTAAAGTGACTTTCTGTCACAATGCAGTACATGCACCTCAACACCCAACTTCATGAACACCACATCAGAGTGAATGATGCGACTGAACCGCGTGCGCTGGAGCCACCAGTGAGCGGCCAGTAGCTCATTGAGGCCCTTTGTGTTGTATGCGCTTGGTTTCAAGCTTCTAAGACCTTCCAATTTCAAGCTATGAAGGAAAAGTGAAGACACGTTTACTTTTCATATTTCATGACAGTTGGCTGAGACGGCCAAAACATGCGCTCGTGGAAACTTTTTTCAAAATCCACTTTGGGCTTGTAAGATGTTGTAAAGTGACTTTCTGTCACAATGCAGTACATGCACCTCAACACCCAACTTCATGAACACCACATCAGAGTGAATGATGCGACTGAACCGCGTGCGCTGGAGCCACCAGTGAGCGGCCAGTAGCTCATTGAGGCCCTTTGTGTTGTATGCGCTTGGTTTCAAGCTTCTAAGACCTTCCAATTTCAAGCTATGAAGGAAAAGTGAAGACACGTTTACTTTTCATATTTCATGACAGTTGGCTGAGACGGCCAAAACATGCGCTCGTGGAAACTTTTTTCAAAATCCACTTTGGG
This sequence comes from Sardina pilchardus, assembly GCF_963854185.1. Lineage (NCBI taxonomy): Eukaryota > Metazoa > Chordata > Actinopteri > Clupeiformes > Clupeidae > Sardina > Sardina pilchardus. The sequence goes on along the minus strand of NW_026910787.1, from coordinate 73,953 downwards.
CTTGTAAGATGTTGTAAAGTGACTTTCTGTCACAATGCAGTACATGCACCTCAACACCCAACTTCATGAACACCACATCAGAGTGAATGATGCGACTGAACCGCGTGCGCTGGAGCCACCAGTGAGCGGCCAGTAGCTCATTGAGGCCCTTTGTGTTGTATGCGCTTGGTTTCAAGCTTCTAAGACCTTCCAATTTCAAGCTATGAAGGAAAAGTGAAGACACGTTTACTTTTCATATTTCATGACAGTTGGCTGAGACGGCCAAAACATGCGCTCGTGGAAACTTTTTTCAAAATCCACTTTGGGCTTGTAAGATGTTGTAAAGTGACTTTCTGTCACAATGCAGTACATGCACCTCAACACCCAACTTCATGAACACCACATCAGAGTGAATGATGCGACTGAACCGCGTGCGCTGGAGCCACCAGTGAGCGGCCAGTAGCTCATTGAGGCCCTTTGTGTTGTATGCGCTTGGTTTCAAGCTTCTAAGACCTTCCAATTTCAAGCTATGAAGGAAAAGTGAAGACACGTTTACTTTTCATATTTCATGACAGTTGGCTGAGACGGCCAAAACATGCGCTCGTGGAAACTTTTTTCAAAATCCACTTTGGGCTTGTAAGATGTTGTAAAGTGACTTTCTGTCACAATGCAGTACATGCACCTCAACACCCAACTTCATGAACACCACATCAGAGTGAATGATGCGACTGAACCGCGTGCGCTGGAGCCACCAGTGAGCGGCCAGTAGCTCATTGAGGCCCTTTGTGTTGTATGCGCTTGGTTTCAAGCTTCTAAGACCTTCCAATTTCAAGCTATGAAGGAAAAGTGAAGACACGTTTACTTTTCATATTTCATGACAGTTGGCTGAGACGGCCAAAACATGCGCTCGTGGAAACTTTTTTCAAAATCCACTTTGGGCTTGTAAGATGTTGTAAAGTGACTTTCTGTCACAATGCAGTACATGCACCTCAACACCCAACTTCATGAACACCACATCAGAGTGAATGATGCGACTGAACCGCGTGCGCTGGAGCCACCAGTGAGCGGCCAGTAGCTCATTGAGGCCCTTTGTGTTGTATGCGCTTGGTTTCAAGCTTCTAAGACCTTCCAATTTCAAGCTATGAAGGAAAAGTGAAGACACGTTTACTTTTCATATTTCATGACAGTTGGCTGAGACGGCCAAAACATGCGCTCGTGGAAACTTTTTTCAAAATCCACTTTGGGCTTGTAAGATGTTGTAAAGTGACTTTCTGTCACAATGCAGTACATGCACCTCAACACCCAACTTCATGAACACCACATCAGAGTGAATGATGCGACTGAACCGCGTGCGCTGGAGCCACCAGTGAGCGGCCAGTAGCTCATTGAGGCCCTTTGTGTTGTATGCGCTTGGTTTCAAGCTTCTAAGACCTTCCAATTTCAAGCTATGAAGGAAAAGTGAAGACACGTTTACTTTTCATATTTCATGACAGTTGGCTGAGACGGCCAAAACATGCGCTCGTGGAAACTTTTTTCAAAATCCACTTTGGGCTTGTAAGATGTTGTAAAGTGACTTTCTGTCACAATGCAGTACATGCACCTCAACACCCAACTTCATGAACACCACATCAGAGTGAATGATGCGACTGAACCGCGTGCGCTGGAGCCACCAGTGAGCGGCCAGTAGCTCATTGAGGCCCTTTGTGTTGTATGCGCTTGGTTTCAAGCTTCTAAGACCTTCCAATTTCAAGCTATGAAGGAAAAGTGAAGACACGTTTACTTTTCATATTTCATGACAGTTGGCTGAGACGGCCAAAACATGCGCTCGTGGAAACTTTTTTCAAAATCCACTTTGGGCTTGTAAGATGTTGTAAAGTGACTTTCTGTCACAATGCAGTACATGCACCTCAACACCCAACTTCATGAACACCACATCAGAGTGAATGATGCGACTGAACCGCGTGCGCTGGAGCCACCAGTGAGCGGCCAGTAGCTCATTGAGGCCCTTTGTGTTGTATGCGCTTGGTTTCAAGCTTCTAAGACCTTCCAATTTCAAGCTATGAAGGAAAAGTGAAGACACGTTTACTTTTCATATTTCATGACAGTTGGCTGAGACGGCCAAAACATGCGCTCGTGGAAACTTTTTTCAAAATCCACTTTGGGCTTGTAAGATGTTGTAAAGTGACTTTCTGTCACAATGCAGTACATGCACCTCAACACCCAACTTCATGAACACCACATCAGAGTGAATGATGCGACTGAACCGCGTGCGCTGGAGCCACCAGTGAGCGGCCAGTAGCTCATTGAGGCCCTTTGTGTTGTATGCGCTTGGTTTCAAGCTTCTAAGACCTTCCAATTTCAAGCTATGAAGGAAAAGTGAAGACACGTTTACTTTTCATATTTCATGACAGTTGGCTGAGACGGCCAAAACATGCGCTCGTGGAAACTTTTTTCAAAATCCACTTTGGGCTTGTAAGATGTTGTAAAGTGACTTTCTGTCACAATGCAGTACATGCACCTCAACACCCAACTTCATGAACACCACATCAGAGTGAATGATGCGACTGAACCGCGTGCGCTGGAGCCACCAGTGAGCGGCCAGTAGCTCATTGAGGCCCTTTGTGTTGTATGCGCTTGGTTTCAAGCTTCTAAGACCTTCCAATTTCAAGCTATGAAGGAAAAGTGAAGACACGTTTACTTTTCATATTTCATGACAGTTGGCTGAGACGGCCAAAACATGCGCTCGTGGAAACTTTTTTCAAAATCCACTTTGGGCTTGTAAGATGTTGTAAAGTGACTTTCTGTCACAATGCAGTACATGCACCTCAACACCCAACTTCATGAACACCACATCAGAGTGAATGATGCGACTGAACCGCGTGCGCTGGAGCCACCAGTGAGCGGCCAGTAGCTCATTGAGGCCCTTTGTGTTGTATGCGCTTGGTTTCAAGCTTCTAAGACCTTCCAATTTCAAGCTATGAAGGAAAAGTGAAGACACGTTTACTTTTCATATTTCATGACAGTTGGCTGAGACGGCCAAAACATGCGCTCGTGGAAACTTTTTTCAAAATCCACTTTGGGCTTGTAAGATGTTGTAAAGTGACTTTCTGTCACAATGCAGTACATGCACCTCAACACCCAACTTCATGAACACCACATCAGAGTGAATGATGCGACTGAACCGCGTGCGCTGGAGCCACCAGTGAGCGGCCAGTAGCTCATTGAGGCCCTTTGTGTTGTATGCGCTTGGTTTCAAGCTTCTAAGACCTTCCAATTTCAAGCTATGAAGGAAAAGTGAAGACACGTTTACTTTTCATATTTCTCGACAGTTGGCTGAGACGGCCAAAACATGCGCTCGTGGAAACTTTTTTCAAAATCCACTTTGGGCTTGTAGGATGTTGTAAAGTGACTTTCTGTCACAATGCAGTACATGCACCTCAACACCCAACTTCATGAACACCACATCAGAGTGAATGATGCGACTGAACCGCGTGCGCTGGAGCCACCAGTGAGCGGCCAGTAGCTCATTGAGGCCCTTTGTGTTGTATGCGCTTGGTTTCAAGCTTCTAAGACCTTCCAATTTCAAGCTATGAAGGAAAAGTGAAGACACGTTTACTTTTCATATTTCATGACAGTTGGCTGAGACGGCCAAAACATGCGCTCGTGGAAACTTTTTTCAAAATCCACTTTGGGCTTGTAAGATGTTGTAAAGTGACTTTCTGTCACAATGCAGTACATGCACCTCAACACCCAACTTCATGAACACCACATCAGAGTGAATGATGCGACTGAACCGCGTGCGCTGGAGCCACCAGTGAGCGGCCAGTAGCTCATTGAGGCCCTTTGTGTTGTATGCGCTTGGTTTCAAGCTTCTAAGACCTTCCAATTTCAAGCTATGAAGGAAAAGTGAAGACACGTTTACTTTTCATATTTCTCGACAGTTGGCTGAGACGGCCAAAACATGCGCTCGTGGAAACTTTTTTCAAAATCCACTTTGGGCTTGTAAGATGTTGTAAAGTGACTTTCTGTCACAATGCAGTACATGCACCTCAACACCCAACTTCATGAACACCACATCAGAGTGAATGATGCGACTGAACCGCGTGCGCTGGAGCCACCAGTGAGCGGCCAGTAGCTCATTGAGGCCCTTTGTGTTGTATGCGCTTGGTTTCAAGCTTCTAAGACCTTCCAATTTCAAGCTATGAAGGAAAAGTGAAGACACGTTTACTTTTCATATTTCATGACAGTTGGCTGAGACGGCCAAAACATGCGCTCGTGGAAACTTTTTTCAAAATCCACTTTGGGCTTGTAAGATGTTGTAAAGTGACTTTCTGTCACAATGCAGTACATGCACCTCAACACCCAACTTCATGAACACCACATCAGAGTGAATGATGCGACTGAACCGCGTGCGCTGGAGCCACCAGTGAGCGGCCAGTAGCTCATTGAGGCCCTTTGTGTTGTATGCGCTTGGTTTCAAGCTTCTAAGACCTTCCAATTTCAAGCTATGAAGGAAAAGTGAAGACACGTTTACTTTTCATATTTCATGACAGTTGAATGAGACGGCCAAAACATGCGCTCGTGGAAACTTTTTTCAAAATCCACTTTGGGCTTGTAAGATGTTGTAAAGTGACTTTCTGTCACAATGCAGTGCATGCACCTCAACACCCAACTTCATGAACACCACATCAGAGTGAATGATGCGACTGAACCGCGTGCGCTGGAGCCACCAGTGAGCGGCCAGTAGCTCATTGAGGCCCTTTGTGTTGTATGCGCTTGGTTTCAAGCTTCTAAGACCTTCCAATTTCAAGCTATGAAGGAAAAGTGAAGACACGTTTACTTTTCATATTTCATGACAGTTGGCTGAGACGGCCAAAACATGCGCTCGTGGAAACTTTTTTCAAAATCCACTTTGGGCTTGTAAGATGTTGTAAAGTGACTTTCTGTCACAATGCAGTACATGCACCTCAACACCCAACTTCATGAACACCACATCAGAGTGAATGATGCGACTGAACCGCGTGCGCTGGAGCCACCAGTGAGCGGCCAGTAGCTCATTGAGGCCCTTTGTGTTGTATGCGCTTGGTTTCAAGCTTCTAAGACCTTCCAATTTCAAGCTATGAAGGAAAAGTGAAGACACGTTTACTTTTCATATTTCATGACAGTTGGCTGAGACGGCCAAAACATGCGCTCGTGGAAACTTTTTTCAAAATCCACTTTGGGCTTGTAAGATGTTGTAAAGTGACTTTCTGTCACAATGCAGTACATGCACCTCAACACCCAACTTCATGAACACCACATCAGAGTGAATGATGCGACTGAACCGCGTGCGCTGGAGCCACCAGTGAGCGGCCAGTAGCTCATTGAGGCCCTTTGTGTTGTATGTGTAGCCGGAACAGCTGTCAATTCCAGCTACGCTGCGTTGTGTTCTGGTGCGGATACTGAAGACACACGAAAGATTCCTTTCTGGCTCTTTATTTCTTGAAGAAATAGAAACAAGGGCACGGATGCAGTTTGCCTTCATATAAAAACAGTAGCCTCCCTCAGTCGAAGGTAAATACAGACTGACTTGAATTGCATTCAAAGATCATAAAACAAAATACAATAAAGAATTACTATGTAAAACAAATGTTTGCATCACATTGCATGTTATTTTTGGGAAATATCTCTTAAATCTAACCTGTTCACATATACAACCTACAGTACATGTAACTACATGTAGATGGGCTACACCACAATTATCATATTATCTGACATAATGCATGTAAATGATCATAACATTTGCTAACACGGTAATGGGAGTACATACCTTGAAGAAATAGAAACAAGGGCACGGATGCAGTTTGCCTTCATATAAAAACAGTAGCCTAACACAAAAAAGAGAGAAACTGAAGCATATAGGCTATCCTGCATGAAGACAACATGGCGAACGCTAACAACACACGCACACACATCATACAACGTGGTTAGCTAGTTAGCTATTCCAAAACGTCTCATCATCACTTCAAAAATACATTTAGGAACACAAAACCACTCATCCTGTATGCCCTTACAATACTACTCATGAATAAATCATATGGTACACTTAAACAAGCATTAAAACATATCAATTAAGTTTTAGTGAACACATCGCGTTTGATACATACCTCCCTCAGTCGAAGGTAAATACAGACTGAAGGCTGAACGCGATTGATGCAATACACTCCCTACACTATTCCCACAGAGGGCGCTATTGCACAAGATAATATCAAACTCCCAATACCAAAGCTAATTTCGTAGCAGAACAAATGAAGGATTTTGGAGAAATAAAACATATTGACCTCAGCCAAACACAATTGAAAACAAAAAACTTACAAAAGATTTTATATCTGTTACATTCACCCCTCTTTAATTTCACCAAAATCCTGAACACAGAGGGTACATTAACTAGAAATAAATCATCAATACAAAACATGTTCACATTCACATGGTCCAAAATAACCCCAGGAATCTAATTCCTCACAGCATATCAAGCTACTTACAAAGTAAGTTCAAAGAAAAACAGTAGTTGATCAGGCTACTATCTCTTTTTAGTAAATATGGTGCCTTTTACACCACATCAACTCATGGCACTCTTTCCCCTCCAATATGAACACCTTATCAGAATGTATAAACTAAATAAAAAACACTACACTCAGGTCTCTAATTTATCACTCCGTCTAAAACAGGCTGAGTAAAGACAGTGATCTTCGATTAGCCCCTTCTACAATACCCTTTGGAAAAGGTTTTTGCATCATGTTCTCTATAAGCCGGTTGACTGTTTTCACAACTCTGCCTGTACGTGTCCTAACTGTGTGTGTCCCTGGCCCTAAATCTAGTACTGGTGTCTGATGATCAATCACTACAGTAGGTGAGGTGTCATTAGAGGGCCCTGTCTCGCCTAATGCAGGAACACTTAAAATATCAGCGTCTACATCAGTTATGTGTGACTCTGGGAGAACACCAGAACTGGATGGGCCTCTCACAGGTGAGGCTCCTCTTCCCCCCCCTTGGTTTTCACTGTTACTGACAGGACTGAACTGAGGTTCCATAGGCGTCAGATGATCAGAGCCTCCGGCCGATGAGTATGGCATCTCACTCTCCATTCCTGGGTCTTCAACACCTTCCCTTAGCTCACTGTCAGTATCAGACGTCTTGCTTATCCATGAGCGGGTACGGTCCTCAGAAGCTTCTACTGCCAGGCTACTCAAGCCATCAATGGACGGAGGCTGGAACTCACTGACCAAATCTGAGGCACCTTCATCCAACTCCCTATTAGTCTGTTCTGGGACGGGTAGAAAACTCACATCCAACATCAAATTTCGGTGAACGACTTTGGTTCTTCCGCTCTCCTCCCTGACTTTGTAAACATGGGTTTGAGGACTCCGGTCTATGACAGTATAGATGGTGGGCTCCCACTTATCCGCTAACTTCCTTTTCCCCCTTTCCGTCTTATTTGCAAGTAAAACCCTATCGCCAACATTCAGGTAAGTGCCACGGACTTTCTTATTGTAGCCATCAGCTTGGTGTCGCTGCTCTTTCCTTGCATGCTGTTGAGCAATGCCTGCTGCTACATGAAGGTTTGCCATCAGTTTTTCTGCATAAGTCCTGTAGTCAACCACAACTGGATCCTTCAGGACTTGTTCGAAGACCATATCTACCGGGAGTCTGGGGACTCGGCCATACATCAAGTAGAACGGGGCGTATCCAGTTGTTTCATGGATGGTGGCATTGTAGGCGAAGGTCAAGGTTTGAACCTGTTGAGCCCAGTGTTGTTTGGCTGCCAATGGCAGAGCACGCAACATACTGCCGAGGGTCCTGTTAAACCTTTCAGTTTGCCCATTTCCCATGGGATGGTAAGCAGTTGTGTGTGACTTGGTGATTCCTGTCAGGCTGAGAAGTTCGGAGATGAGTTTACTTTCAAAATTGGCTCCCTGATCCGAATGAATTCGCTCTGGAAAACCGTATATGCAGAAGACATTATCCCATAACTTCTTTGCAACTTGTTTCGCAGTTTGGTTAACACAGGGAAATGCATGAGCCAACTTTGTGAAATGGTCTGTTATAACCAACACATCCACTGATCTTTGTTTGTGGTCCTCAGCACTCCAGAAATCAATACACACCAACTCCATGGGCGCAGATGTGCGAATACTCTCCAAAGGAGCTCGGGCGGCTGGTTCAGGGGTCTTTGCTAGAATACATCGTCGGCAGCATTTCACATACTCCTTGATATCTCTTTCCATCTGGGGCCAGAAAAAACGCTGTCTGGCAAGGTGTACTGTTCTAGCTTGCCCTTGATGTCCTGCAAGATCATGCACACCAGCAAGAGCCTTGTCCTTCAAGCTGGCGGGTAGGACAAACTGGTATCTTTTCTGTCTGGTCATAGGGTCTTTGATAATCCTATACAGGACCCCATCCTGGACTTTAAGCTGATACCACTGTTTGCATAATGTCTGGGCACTAGCACTTAGCTGATTTCTTTCCTGTCTAAGTGGTGGTTTCCCCCTTAGGACAAACGGCAGGACCTCCCTGATGACTGGATCCCTCTCTTGGCAGTGCCGCAGCTCATCCAGAGAGAAAGCTGGAGGTGTGTCCTGTTCAGAAAGCACTGCCTGAGGAAGAGCCTTCAGAAACTGGATCGCTCTCAACTCTGCACCTTTTTCCCACTCAATGTGAGCTTCACAAGAGGATCTAACATCCAAGGAATCCTGACTGCCAGCCACCCTGTCTTGAGGGGCGCCCATGAACAAACAGCCAGAATCACTTGCCTGGAGACACTGGACCTTGCACCGGAAAACCTCTTGAATGTTCTCCTCTTTTGTTCCCTCAGCTTCTGCCAAAAGAGTCTCATATGACTCACTGATCACCCTTTGACTCACTGACCTAGCAAAAGGATCTCTACTCAAGGCATCCGCCACAATGTTCTTTGCCCCGGGGATGTGTTTCAGACTGAATGTGTATGGGGAAAGCTTTGCTACCCACCGTTGTTCACAAGCGTCAAGTTTCGGTTTGGTCATTATATAGGTTAGTGGATTATTATCGGTCCACACTGTAAAAGTCTGACCCTTCAACCAATGACTGAATTTCTCACAAACACTCCACTTGAGCGCTAAAAATTCTAGGCGATGGGCAGGGTATCTCTTTTGTGAGCCAGAGAGCGTTTTGCTTGCAAAGGCAATCGGTCGTGCTTTGGTTCCCTCTTCTGGTATCTGGGATAAAACTGCCCCGAGACCGTCAAGAGAAGCATCAATGGACAATATCAGTGGTTTAGAGAAATCTGGGTGGGTGAGGACTGCACAATTCAAAAGCTTCTCCTTGAGATTTAGGAAAGCGGAGTCACAATCATCTGTCCAGTCTGAGGGCTTGAGCTTTCTGAAGACTCCTGGATTCTGATTTGACTTTCCAGTCTTCCCTCTCCGCTTCTGACCAGCTGTGAGAGCGAACAGAGGTTTGGCTATTGAAGAGCAATTGGGTATAAAATGTTGGTAATAGAAGACCATGCCCAAAAATGATTTCACTCTCCTAACTGAAGGAGTACAGCCGTCATCCTCCATCAAATCCCTCTTTGACATTTTAACGATGACCTCCACCTTGTCTGGGTCAACAGCCACCCCATCACCATCAATAATGTGTCCAAGGAATTTCACTGACCGCCGCAAAAGATGGCATTTCTTGGGGCTTAACTTCAGATTGTGCTCCCGTAACCTCTGAAAAACAACCTCCAGCCTATTAATGGCCTCTTGTTCGGACGGAGCAAAGATCAAAAGATCATCCAGATAGCATAACAAGCTGCTGAAGTTTAGATCACCAAAGATGCTAAGCATCATTCTCATGAAAGATGCGGGACTGTTGCAAAGGCCCTGTGGCATCCTATTATATTCATGCAGGCCAAGGGGTGTAGTAAAGGCAGTATATTTTTTGTCTTCCTCATGCATGGGCAGGTTATAAAAACCTGATGTGAGATCCATGGTGCTAAAGATGGTGTTACCACCAAGGGCTGCCAAACAGTCTGACTGATGAGGTAGAGGATGAGCATCCTTGATGGTCCTCGCATTCAGCCATCGGAAGTCTGTGCATATGCGGAGATCACCATTTTTCTTCCAAACCATCACAAGTGGGGAAGCATATTCACTTAGTGACTTACGTATGATTCCCTGCTCTTCCATTTCAGTGAGAACTTTTCGCAGCTTTTGATAGTGTGCTGGTGGCACCCTACGATATGGAAGGCGGAATGGACGGTCATCTGTAAGTCGGATTCTATGTGCGAAACCCTTGGCTTCTCCACAGTCTAGATGGTGTTTGGAGAATATATCCTGGTATTGTTCCAGCAACGTCACCAGTTGCATCTTGGTGGTGGGGCTCACCTCACAATGGTCAACATCGACATCCACCAGGCCGGATTTCTGTAGTCTCTGTCTCAGGTCAGTATTGTCAATATGTTTAGCAGGAGTAATTTGAACTGCATCACTCTCTCTTTGACAAGAGCCTTGGAGCAGTGCGAGATCCTCAACTGCGACACAAGGCGAAACATCTGCCAGCTTTGAGTTCTTCTTCAGCTTGAGTGGTTTATCTGTGATGTTGGTAACTTTCATGGGAGTCCAGCCATCTCCCCACAGAGGTGTGACCACCCTACCGACCATGATGCCTCGAGGGATACACTTTGAAGAGGTTGACTCCACTACGACTGTGCTCCCTGGTGACATAGGCACATTACTCGGCAGCCTGCCCCATAGTAGGTATTCTTGTCTTGGAAGCAAAGTCACTGCCTGGGTTAGCTTCACTGTACCCACCTTTTCTGGGACTTCTGCACCCCTCCACCTTGTAAGGCTAGCCATCATCTCCAAAAATTGCTCACATTCAGAAGACCCCTGTGCATTTCGTGAGATAAGTGTCCAATAGTTTCCATCGCTTTTCAGCTGATGCAAGACATATTTCAGCATGTTCGTGCCTATAATTATGTCGTCTCTCTGACCGGCGACCACCAATACTGGAACTGTACATTTTACCCCATACAAACTTAATTCCACTTCATACATGCACTTGGGGCTCACCTGTACTCCCCTACAGCCAACAAGGATGATGCGCTGCTCTGGCTCTTGTGGTTGAGACAGAATGTTCTCTGATAGGAGTCTCTGTTCTGCTTCTTCGCTTATTGTACAAGCCATTGATCCTGTATCAAGCAACCCTTGCAACTGGCCAGAACCATTAACCATCACAGGTGCATGGAATAATTCGCCAAATGGCTCAACCGTGTGAATATTCTGAACAATAACTGTGCAATCCTCTTTCATTGCCTTACAAACATTTACATATGCCTCTCTTAATTCTTCATCTCCCTTGAGGGTTGACGCTTCAACGCCCACACATCCCCTCTCCACATGTGAGCCACCTAGTTTAAACCTGCTCCGCCCTGCTCATCACTAGGTTGTGTCTGGGCTGGTCGTGGTGTGGCATTAATTCTTGGTTTGCGCTGCTGGCAATCTCTCTTCCAATGACCAGGCTTGAAACAGCCCATACAGAGATTCTCCTGTCTGCAATGTCCAGTTGTTGAGTGTTCAATGGACCGACAAACTCTACATCTCTTCTGGGGAATGACTACTGGCCCTTTGCTTGGTGATACAACTGCAGCTGTCTGAGCTTTCTGCTCCAGCACGCGGTCCAGCAAACCGATGAGGGACTGAACGCAAACACTCTCTGCTTGAGAGGAAGGTGACGGCCTCATTGCACTCTGGTAGCTGGTAAATTCTCTGATGCTATCACCACCAACAACTTCCTCTAATGCTGGTATCTGAGCATGCGCACTAATCTGCTTTGGGCGATTTGATCTACCTGGATTCTTTGCTCTGGCCTCTCTCTGATGTTCAATGAGGTGCTCCTGAATCTCGTTTGCTGTCCATCTCTCTGCTATTTTACACTTCAAGACATTTGAAAGAGTGGGGTCAGGGCAGTGCTTCACTAACATCATCGTTACTTCATGAGAGGGATCTTCAATGTTCCGTCCCTGCCTCCTCAAACACTCATCTGCGACATCGACAGCTTTATTCAAACGGATCCAGTATTCCATGGGGCTTTCCCCAGTCAATGGAAGGGTGTTGTAAAAATCTGCCAGAGGCATCGAAGAGTATGTTACCTCACTAAAATGTTGCTTAAGTATATCAAAGATCAGCTTGAAGTTTTCAGCTGGCCTCAAAGATGGAATACTGCGCAGGGTAACTTTAACAATGTCTCTAGCCTTTCCCATTAGTCTTGACATTATTTCTTGAGAGTGCTCCTGCTGTAGAACACCCCTCTTTCTCAGGTAAACATCCATCATTTCCTCCCACTCATGTACAGTATGCTTGTCAGTTCCATCTCCCCTGAAGTATGGAGGCTCTTTGACATCTGCCTTCATCACTAACTTCACTCCAGTCGTGTTTAAGTCAGAATGTCCCTGGCCCATGTTCAGAGTAGGTGTATGAATGGTTTGGCTATTTTGGCTACCAACAGATGCTTGTAACTGACTTGCTATGTTCTCCCCAATTTGCTGAGCTAACTGTGTTATGAGGTTCCCTATATCTGAAGAATTTACCCGTGGACTAGGGATAGGCTGTCCGGGAGAATGTTCATCAGTGTGCATGCGAGTGAAAGAGAATGCAGGTTGACCTACTGTACTAGCACCCTTCCCTATGTCTGAAATGTCCTCTAAACTAGGCATGCGTTGTCTGGTGGGAGGAAGTGCATCAGTGCGTATGCGAGTGGAGGAGAATACAGGCTTGCCTACTGAATTAGCACCCCTAATTGGAGTTGATTCCATCTCTCCAAAAAGCTTACCCAATCCTAAGCTTGCCAAACCAACACCCGAATGACCTGATGTCGCGTTTACATCCCTACCGTCTGCCATTTTAGCTACTAACAATGTTATAAACAGTCCAATAAAAGGTGAATAAAAAAAAATCAAAATGTAGAAAACACAGGATGAAATTAAACTGACTGAGATATAGGCATTAACCACACATAATATTCACAATGTGTCTCGTAACAGTAGGCTATATGTCAGTGTTGGTAAGATGTTCCTACTCGTTGCAGCAACCACCGGCGATCAGTCTGGCGATGATCTGAAGTGATCCCATCCGGGTCACGGCACCAATGTAGCCGGAACAGCTGTCAATTCCAGCTACGCTGCGTTGTGTTCTGGTGCGGATACTGAAGACACACGAAAGATTCCTTTCTGGCTCTTTATTTCTTGAAGAAATAGAAACAAGGGCACGGATGCAGTTTGCCTTCATATAAAAACAGTAGCCTCCCTCAGTCGAAGGTAAATACAGACTGACTTGAATTGCATTCAAAGATCATAAAACAAAATACAATAAAGAATTACTATGTAAAACAAATGTTTGCATCACATTGCATGTTATTTTTGGGAAATATCTCTTAAATCTAACCTGTTCACATATACAACCTACAGTACATGTAACTACATGTAGATGGGCTACACCACAATTATCATATTATCTGACATAATGCATGTAAATGATCATAACATTTGCTAACACGGTAATGGGAGTACATACCTTGAAGAAATAGAAACAAGGGCACGGATGCAGTTTGCCTTCATATAAAAACAGTAGCCTAACACAAAAAAGAGAGAAACTGAAGCATATAGGCTATCCTGCATGAAGACAACATGGCGAACGCTAACAACACACGCACACACATCATACAACGTGGTTAGCTAGTTAGCTATTCCAAAACGTCTCATCATCACTTCAAAAATACATTTAGGAACACAAAACCACTCATCCTGTATGCCCTTACAATACTACTCATGAATAAATCATATGGTACACTTAAACAAGCATTAAAACATATCAATTAAGTTTTAGTGAACACATCGCGTTTGATACATACCTCCCTCAGTCGAAGGTAAATACAGACTGAAGGCTGAACGCGATTGATGCAATACACTCCCTACACTATTCCCACAGAGGGCGCTATTGCACAAGATAATATCAAACTCCCAATACCAAAGCTAATTTCGTAGCAGAACAAATGAAGGATTTTGGAGAAATAAAACATATTGACCTCAGCCAAACACAATTGAAAACAAAAAACTTACAAAAGATTTTATATCTGTTACATATGCGCTTGGTTTCAAGCTTCTAAGACCTTCCAATTTCAAGCTATGAAGGAAAAGTGAAGACACGTTTACTTTTCATATTTCATGACAGTTGGCTGAGACGGCCAAAACATGCGCTCGTGGAAACTTTTTTCAAAATCCACTTTGGGCTTGTAAGATGTTGTAAAGTGACTTTCTGTCACAATGCAGTACATGCACCTCAACACCCAACTTCATGAACACCACATCAGAGTGAATGATGCGACTGAACCGCGTGCGCTGGAGCCACCAGTGAGCGGCCAGTAGCTCATTGAGGCCCTTTGTGTTGTATGCGCTTGGTTTCAAGCTTCTAAGACCTTCCAATTTCAAGCTATGAAGGAAAAGTGAAGACACGTTTACTTTTCATATTTCATGACAGTTGGCTGAGACGGCCAAAACATGCGCTCGTGGAAACTTTTTTCAAAATCCACTTTGGGCTTGTAAGATGTTGTAAAGTGACTTTCTGTCACAATGCAGTACATGCACCTCAACACCCAACTTCATGAACACCACATCAGAGTGAATGATGCGACTGAACCGCGTGCGCTGGAGCCACCAGTGAGCGGCCAGTAGCTCATTGAGGCCCTTTGTGTTGTATGCGCTTGGTTTCAAGCTTCTAAGACCTTCCAATTTCAAGCTATGAAGGAAAAGTGAAGACACGTTTACTTTTCATATTTCATGACAGTTGGCTGAGACGGCCAAAACATGCGCTCGTGGAAACTTTTTTCAAAATCCACTTTGGGCTTGTAAGATGTTGTAAAGTGACTTTCTGTCACAATGCAGTACATGCACCTCAACACCCAACTTCATGAACACCACATCAGAGTGAATGATGCGACTGAACCGCGTGCGCTGGAGCCACCAGTGAGCGGCCAGTAGCTCATTGAGGCCCTTTGTGTTGTATGCGCTTGGTTTCAAGCTTCTAAGACCTTCCAATTTCAAGCTATGAAGGAAAAGTGAAGACACGTTTACTTTTCATATTTCATGACAGTTGGCTGAGACGGCCAAAACATGCGCTCGTGGAAACTTTTTTCAAAATCCACTTTGGGCTTGTAAGATGTTGTAAAGTGACTTTCTGTCACAATGCAGTACATGCACCTCAACACCCAACTTCATGAACACCACATCAGAGTGAATGATGCGACTGAACCGCGTGCGCTGGAGCCACCAGTGAGCGGCCAGTAGCTCATTGAGGCCCTTTGTGTTGTATGCGCTTGGTTTCAAGCTTCTAAGACCTTCCAATTTCAAGCTATGAAGGAAAAGTGAAGACACGTTTACTTTTCATATTTCATGACAGTTGGCTGAGACGGCCAAAACATGCGCTCGTGGAAACTTTTTTCAAAATCCACTTTGGGCTTGTAAGATGTTGTAAAGTGACTTTCTGTCACAATGCAGTACATGCACCTCAACACCCAACTTCATGAACACCACATCAGAGTGAATGATGCGACTGAACCGCGTGCGCTGGAGCCACCAGTGAGCGGCCAGTAGCTCATTGAGGCCCTTTGTGTTGTATGCGCTTGGTTTCAAGCTTCTAAGACCTTCCAATTTCAAGCTATGAAGGAAAAGTGAAGACACGTTTACTTTTCATATTTCATGACAGTTGGCTGAGACGGCCAAAACATGCGCTCGTGGAAACTTTTTTCAAAATCCACTTTGGGCTTGTAAGATGTTGTAAAGTGACTTTCTGTCACAATGCAGTACATGCACCTCAACACCCAACTTCATGAACACCACATCAGAGTGAATGATGCGACTGAACCGCGTGCGCTGGAGCCACCAGTGAGCGGCCAGTAGCTCATTGAGGCCCTTTGTGTTGTATGCGCTTGGTTTCAAGCTTCTAAGACCTTCCAATTTCAAGCTATGAAGGAAAAGTGAAGACACGTTTACTTTTCATATTTCATGACAGTTGGCTGAGACGGCCAAAACATGCGCTCGTGGAAACTTTTTTCAAAATCCACTTTGGGCTTGTAAGATGTTGTAAAGTGACTTTCTGTCACAATGCAGTACATGCACCTCAACACCCAACTTCATGAACACCACATCAGAGTGAATGATGCGACTGAACCGCGTGCGCTGGAGCCACCAGTGAGCGGCCAGTAGCTCATTGAGGCCCTTTGTGTTGTATGCGCTTGGTTTCAAGCTTCTAAGACCTTCCAATTTCAAGCTATGAAGGAAAAGTGAAGACACGTTTACTTTTCATATTTCATGACAGTTGGCTGAGACGGCCAAAACATGCGCTCGTGGAAACTTTTTTCAAAATCCACTTTGGGCTTGTAAGATGTTGTAAAGTGACTTTCTGTCACAATGCAGTACATGCACCTCAACACCCAACTTCATGAACACCACATCAGAGTGAATGATGCGACTGAACCGCGTGCGCTGGAGCCACCAGTGAGCGGCCAGTAGCTCATTGAGGCCCTTTGTGTTGTATGCGCTTGGTTTCAAGCTTCTAAGACCTTCCAATTTCAAGCTATGAAGGAAAAGTGAAGACACGTTTACTTTTCATATTTCATGACAGTTGGCTGAGACGGCCAAAACATGCGCTCGTGGAAACTTTTTTCAAAATCCACTTTGGGCTTGTAAGATGTTGTAAAGTGACTTTCTGTCACAATGCAGTACATGCACCTCAACACCCAACTTCATGAACACCACATCAGAGTGAATGATGCGACTGAACCGCGTGCGCTGGAGCCACCAGTGAGCGGCCAGTAGCTCATTGAGGCCCTTTGTGTTGTATGCGCTTGGTTTCAAGCTTCTAAGACCTTCCAATTTCAAGCTATGAAGGAAAAGTGAAGACACGTTTACTTTTCATATTTCATGACAGTTGGCTGAGACGGCCAAAACATGCGCTCGTGGAAACTTTTTTCAAAATCCACTTTGGGCTTGTAAGATGTTGTAAAGTGACTTTCTGTCACAATGCAGTACATGCACCTCAACACCCAACTTCATGAACACCACATCAGAGTGAATGATGCGACTGAACCGCGTGCGCTGGAGCCACCAGTGAGCGGCCAGTAGCTCATTGAGGCCCTTTGTGTTGTATGCGCTTGGTTTCAAGCTTCTAAGACCTTCCAATTTCAAGCTATGAAGGAAAAGTGAAGACACGTTTACTTTTCATATTTCATGACAGTTGGCTGAGACGGCCAAAACATGCGCTCGTGGAAACTTTTTTCAAAATCCACTTTGGGCTTGTAAGATGTTGTAAAGTGACTTTCTGTCACAATGCAGTACATGCACCTCAACACCCAACTTCATGAACACCACATCAGAGTGAATGATGCGACTGAACCGCGTGCGCTGGAGCCACCAGTGAGCGGCCAGTAGCTCATTGAGGCCCTTTGTGTTGTATGCGCTTGGTTTCAAGCTTCTAAGACCTTCCAATTTCAAGCTATGAAGGAAAAGTGAAGACACGTTTACTTTTCATATTTCATGACAGTTGGCTGAGACGGCCAAAACATGCGCTCGTGGAAACTTTTTTCAAAATCCACTTTGGGCTTGTAAGATGTTGTAAAGTGACTTTCTGTCACAATGCAGTACATGCACCTCAACACCCAACTTCATGAACACCACATCAGAGTGAATGATGCGACTGAACCGCGTGCGCTGGAGCCACCAGTGAGCGGCCAGTAGCTCATTGAGGCCCTTTGTGTTGTATGCGCTTGGTTTCAAGCTTCTAAGACCTTCCAATTTCAAGCTATGAAGGAAAAGTGAAGACACGTTTACTTTTCATATTTCATGACAGTTGGCTGAGACGGCCAAAACATGCGCTCGTGGAAACTTTTTTCAAAATCCACTTTGGGCTTGTAAGATGTTGTAAAGTGACTTTCTGTCACAATGCAGTACATGCACCTCAACACCCAACTTCATGAACACCACATCAGAGTGAATGATGCGACTGAACCGCGTGCGCTGGAGCCACCAGTGAGCGGCCAGTAGCTCATTGAGGCCCTTTGTGTTGTATGCGCTTGGTTTCAAGCTTCTAAGACCTTCCAATTTCAAGCTATGAAGGAAAAGTGAAGACACGTTTACTTTTCATATTTCATGACAGTTGGCTGAGACGGCCAAAACATGCGCTCGTGGAAACTTTTTTCAAAATCCACTTTGGGCTTGTAAGATGTTGTAAAGTGACTTTCTGTCACAATGCAGTACATGCACCTCAACACCCAACTTCATGAACACCACATCAGAGTGAATGATGCGACTGAACCGCGTGCGCTGGAGCCACCAGTGAGCGGCCAGTAGCTCATTGAGGCCCTTTGTGTTGTATGCGCTTGGTTTCAAGCTTCTAAGACCTTCCAATTTCAAGCTATGAAGGAAAAGTGAAGACACGTTTACTTTTCATATTTCATGACAGTTGGCTGAGACGGCCAAAACATGCGCTCGTGGAAACTTTTTTCAAAATCCACTTTGGGCTTGTAAGATGTTGTAAAGTGACTTTCTGTCACAATGCAGTACATGCACCTCAACACCCAACTTCATGAACACCACATCAGAGTGAATGATGCGACTGAACCGCGTGCGCTGGAGCCACCAGTGAGCGGCCAGTAGCTCATTGAGGCCCTTTGTGTTGTATGCGCTTGGTTTCAAGCTTCTAAGACCTTCCAATTTCAAGCTATGAAGGAAAAGTGAAGACACGTTTACTTTTCATATTTCATGACAGTTGGCTGAGACGGCCAAAACATGCGCTCGTGGAAACTTTTTTCAAAATCCACTTTGGGCTTGTAAGATGTTGTAAAGTGACTTTCTGTCACAATGCAGTACATGCACCTCAACACCCAACTTCATGAACACCACATCAGAGTGAATGATGCGACTGAACCGCGTGCGCTGGAGCCACCAGTGAGCGGCCAGTAGCTCATTGAGGCCCTTTGTGTTGTATGCGCTTGGTTTCAAGCTTCTAAGACCTTCCAATTTCAAGCTATGAAGGAAAAGTGAAGACACGTTTACTTTTCATATTTCATGACAGTTGGCTGAGACGGCCAAAACATGCGCTCGTGGAAACTTTTTTCAAAATCCACTTTGGGCTTGTAAGATGTTGTAAAGTGACTTTCTGTCACAATGCAGTACATGCACCTCAACACCCAACTTCATGAACACCACATCAGAGTGAATGATGCGACTGAACCGCGTGCGCTGGAGCCACCAGTGAGCGGCCAGTAGCTCATTGAGGCCCTTTGTGTTGTATGCGCTTGGTTTCAAGCTTCTAAGACCTTCCAATTTCAAGCTATGAAGGAAAAGTGAAGACACGTTTACTTTTCATATTTCATGACAGTTGGCTGAGACGGCCAAAACATGCGCTCGTGGAAACTTTTTTCAAAATCCACTTTGGGCTTGTAAGATGTTGTAAAGTGACTTTCTGTCACAATGCAGTACATGCACCTCAACACCCAACTTCATGAACACCACATCAGAGTGAATGATGCGACTGAACCGCGTGCGCTGGAGCCACCAGTGAGCGGCCAGTAGCTCATTGAGGCCCTTTGTGTTGTATGCGCTTGGTTTCAAGCTTCTAAGACCTTCCAATTTCAAGCTATGAAGGAAAAGTGAAGACACGTTTACTTTTCATATTTCATGACAGTTGGCTGAGACGGCCAAAACATGCGCTCGTGGAAACTTTTTTCAAAATCCACTTTGGGCTTGTAAGATGTTGTAAAGTGACTTTCTGTCACAATGCAGTACATGCACCTCAACACCCAACTTCATGAACACCACATCAGAGTGAATGATGCGACTGAACCGCGTGCGCTGGAGCCACCAGTGAGCGGCCAGTAGCTCATTGAGGCCCTTTGTGTTGTATGCGCTTGGTTTCAAGCTTCTAAGACCTTCCAATTTCAAGCTATGAAGGAAAAGTGAAGACACGTTTACTTTTCATATTTCATGACAGTTGGCTGAGACGGCCAAAACATGCGCTCGTGGAAACTTTTTTCAAAATCCACTTTGGGCTTGTAAGATGTTGTAAAGTGACTTTCTGTCACAATGCAGTACATGCACCTCAACACCCAACTTCATGAACACCACATCAGAGTGAATGATGCGACTGAACCGCGTGCGCTGGAGCCACCAGTGAGCGGCCAGTAGCTCATTGAGGCCCTTTGTGTTGTATGCGCTTGGTTTCAAGCTTCTAAGACCTTCCAATTTCAAGCTATGAAGGAAAAGTGAAGACACGTTTACTTTTCATATTTCATGACAGTTGGCTGAGACGGCCAAAACATGCGCTCGTGGAAACTTTTTTCAAAATCCACTTTGGGCTTGTAAGATGTTGTAAAGTGACTTTCTGTCACAATGCAGTACATGCACCTCAACACCCAACTTCATGAACACCACATCAGAGTGAATGATGCGACTGAACCGCGTGCGCTGGAGCCACCAGTGAGCGGCCAGTAGCTCATTGAGGCCCTTTGTGTTGTATGCGCTTGGTTTCAAGCTTCTAAGACCTTCCAATTTCAAGCTATGAAGGAAAAGTGAAGACACGTTTACTTTTCATATTTCATGACAGTTGGCTGAGACGGCCAAAACATGCGCTCGTGGAAACTTTTTTCAAAATCCACTTTGGGCTTGTAAGATGTTGTAAAGTGACTTTCTGTCACAATGCAGTACATGCACCTCAACACCCAACTTCATGAACACCACATCAGAGTGAATGATGCGACTGAACCGCGTGCGCTGGAGCCACCAGTGAGCGGCCAGTAGCTCATTGAGGCCCTTTGTGTTGTATGCGCTTGGTTTCAAGCTTCTAAGACCTTCCAATTTCAAGCTATGAAGGAAAAGTGAAGACACGTTTACTTTTCATATTTCATGACAGTTGGCTGAGACGGCCAAAACATGCGCTCGTGGAAACTTTTTTCAAAATCCACTTTGGGCTTGTAAGATGTTGTAAAGTGACTTTCTGTCACAATGCAGTACATGCACCTCAACACCCAACTTCATGAACACCACATCAGAGTGAATGATGCGACTGAACCGCGTGCGCTGGAGCCACCAGTGAGCGGCCAGTAGCTCATTGAGGCCCTTTGTGTTGTATGCGCTTGGTTTCAAGCTTCTAAGACCTTCCAATTTCAAGCTATGAAGGAAAAGTGAAGACACGTTTACTTTTCATATTTCATGACAGTTGGCTGAGACGGCCAAAACATGCGCTCGTGGAAACTTTTTTCAAAATCCACTTTGGGCTTGTAAGATGTTGTAAAGTGACTTTCTGTCACAATGCAGTACATGCACCTCAACACCCAACTTCATGAACACCACATCAGAGTGAATGATGCGACTGAACCGCGTGCGCTGGAGCCACCAGTGAGCGGCCAGTAGCTCATTGAGGCCCTTTGTGTTGTATGCGCTTGGTTTCAAGCTTCTAAGACCTTCCAATTTCAAGCTATGAAGGAAAAGTGAAGACACGTTTACTTTTCATATTTCATGACAGTTGGCTGAGACGGCCAAAACATGCGCTCGTGGAAACTTTTTTCAAAATCCACTTTGGGCTTGTAAGATGTTGTAAAGTGACTTTCTGTCACAATGCAGTACATGCACCTCAACACCCAACTTCATGAACACCACATCAGAGTGAATGATGCGACTGAACCGCGTGCGCTGGAGCCACCAGTGAGCGGCCAGTAGCTCATTGAGGCCCTTTGTGTTGTATGCGCTTGGTTTCAAGCTTCTAAGACCTTCCAATTTCAAGCTATGAAGGAAAAGTGAAGACACGTTTACTTTTCATATTTCATGACAGTTGGCTGAGACGGCCAAAACATGCGCTCGTGGAAACTTTTTTCAAAATCCACTTTGGGCTTGTAAGATGTTGTAAAGTGACTTTCTGTCACAATGCAGTACATGCACCTCAACACCCAACTTCATGAACACCACATCAGAGTGAATGATGCGACTGAACCGCGTGCGCTGGAGCCACCAGTGAGCGGCCAGTAGCTCATTGAGGCCCTTTGTGTTGTATGCGCTTGGTTTCAAGCTTCTAAGACCTTCCAATTTCAAGCTATGAAGGAAAAGTGAAGACACGTTTACTTTTCATATTTCATGACAGTTGGCTGAGACGGCCAAAACATGCGCTCGTGGAAACTTTTTTCAAAATCCACTTTGGGCTTGTAAGATGTTGTAAAGTGACTTTCTGTCACAATGCAGTACATGCACCTCAACACCCAACTTCATGAACACCACATCAGAGTGAATGATGCGACTGAACCGCGTGCGCTGGAGCCACCAGTGAGCGGCCAGTAGCTCATTGAGGCCCTTTGTGTTGTATGCGCTTGGTTTCAAGCTTCTAAGACCTTCCAATTTCAAGCTATGAAGGAAAAGTGAAGACACGTTTACTTTTCATATTTCATGACAGTTGGCTGAGACGGCCAAAACATGCGCTCGTGGAAACTTTTTTCAAAATCCACTTTGGGCTTGTAAGATGTTGTAAAGTGACTTTCTGTCACAATGCAGTACATGCACCTCAACACCCAACTTCATGAACACCACATCAGAGTGAATGATGCGACTGAACCGCGTGCGCTGGAGCCACCAGTGAGCGGCCAGTAGCTCATTGAGGCCCTTTGTGTTGTATGCGCTTGGTTTCAAGCTTCTAAGACCTTCCAATTTCAAGCTATGAAGGAAAAGTGAAGACACGTTTACTTTTCATATTTCATGACAGTTGGCTGAGACGGCCAAAACATGCGCTCGTGGAAACTTTTTTCAAAATCCACTTTGGGCTTGTAAGATGTTGTAAAGTGACTTTCTGTCACAATGCAGTACATGCACCTCAACACCCAACTTCATGAACACCACATCAGAGTGAATGATGCGACTGAACCGCGTGCGCTGGAGCCACCAGTGAGCGGCCAGTAGCTCATTGAGGCCCTTTGTGTTGTATGCGCTTGGTTTCAAGCTTCTAAGACCTTCCAATTTCAAGCTATGAAGGAAAAGTGAAGACACGTTTACTTTTCATATTTCATGACAGTTGGCTGAGACGGCCAAAACATGCGCTCGTGGAAACTTTTTTCAAAATCCACTTTGGGCTTGTAAGATGTTGTAAAGTGACTTTCTGTCACAATGCAGTACATGCACCTCAACACCCAACTTCATGAACACCACATCAGAGTGAATGATGCGACTGAACCGCGTGCGCTGGAGCCACCAGTGAGCGGCCAGTAGCTCATTGAGGCCCTTTGTGTTGTATGCGCTTGGTTTCAAGCTTCTAAGACCTTCCAATTTCAAGCTATGAAGGAAAAGTGAAGACACGTTTACTTTTCATATTTCATGACAGTTGGCTGAGACGGCCAAAACATGCGCTCGTGGAAACTTTTTTCAAAATCCACTTTGGGCTTGTAAGATGTTGTAAAGTGACTTTCTGTCACAATGCAGTACATGCACCTCAACACCCAACTTCATGAACACCACATCAGAGTGAATGATGCGACTGAACCGCGTGCGCTGGAGCCACCAGTGAGCGGCCAGTAGCTCATTGAGGCCCTTTGTGTTGTATGCGCTTGGTTTCAAGCTTCTAAGACCTTCCAATTTCAAGCTATGAAGGAAAAGTGAAGACACGTTTACTTTTCATATTTCATGACAGTTGGCTGAGACGGCCAAAACATGCGCTCGTGGAAACTTTTTTCAAAATCCACTTTGGGCTTGTAAGATGTTGTAAAGTGACTTTCTGTCACAATGCAGTACATGCACCTCAACACCCAACTTCATGAACACCACATCAGAGTGAATGATGCGACTGAACCGCGTGCGCTGGAGCCACCAGTGAGCGGCCAGTAGCTCATTGAGGCCCTTTGTGTTGTATGCGCTTGGTTTCAAGCTTCTAAGACCTTCCAATTTCAAGCTATGAAGGAAAAGTGAAGACACGTTTACTTTTCATATTTCATGACAGTTGGCTGAGACGGCCAAAACATGCGCTCGTGGAAACTTTTTTCAAAATCCACTTTGGGCTTGTAAGATGTTGTAAAGTGACTTTCTGTCACAATGCAGTACATGCACCTCAACACCCAACTTCATGAACACCACATCAGAGTGAATGATGCGACTGAACCGCGTGCGCTGGAGCCACCAGTGAGCGGCCAGTAGCTCATTGAGGCCCTTTGTGTTGTATGCGCTTGGTTTCAAGCTTCTAAGACCTTCCAATTTCAAGCTATGAAGGAAAAGTGAAGACACGTTTACTTTTCATATTTCATGACAGTTGGCTGAGACGGCCAAAACATGCGCTCGTGGAAACTTTTTTCAAAATCCACTTTGGGCTTGTAAGATGTTGTAAAGTGACTTTCTGTCACAATGCAGTACATGCACCTCAACACCCAACTTCATGAACACCACATCAGAGTGAATGATGCGACTGAACCGCGTGCGCTGGAGCCACCAGTGAGCGGCCAGTAGCTCATTGAGGCCCTTTGTGTTGTATGCGCTTGGTTTCAAGCTTCTAAGACCTTCCAATTTCAAGCTATGAAGGAAAAGTGAAGACACGTTTACTTTTCATATTTCATGACAGTTGGCTGAGACGGCCAAAACATGCGCTCGTGGAAACTTTTTTCAAAATCCACTTTGGGCTTGTAAGATGTTGTAAAGTGACTTTCTGTCACAATGCAGTACATGCACCTCAACACCCAACTTCATGAACACCACATCAGAGTGAATGATGCGACTGAACCGCGTGCGCTGGAGCCACCAGTGAGCGGCCAGTAGCTCATTGAGGCCCTTTGTGTTGTATGCGCTTGGTTTCAAGCTTCTAAGACCTTCCAATTTCAAGCTATGAAGGAAAAGTGAAGACACGTTTACTTTTCATATTTCATGACAGTTGGCTGAGACGGCCAAAACATGCGCTCGTGGAAACTTTTTTCAAAATCCACTTTGGGCTTGTAAGATGTTGTAAAGTGACTTTCTGTCACAATGCAGTACATGCACCTCAACACCCAACTTCATGAACACCACATCAGAGTGAATGATGCGACTGAACCGCGTGCGCTGGAGCCACCAGTGAGCGGCCAGTAGCTCATTGAGGCCCTTTGTGTTGTATGCGCTTGGTTTCAAGCTTCTAAGACCTTCCAATTTCAAGCTATGAAGGAAAAGTGAAGACACGTTTACTTTTCATATTTCATGACAGTTGGCTGAGACGGCCAAAACATGCGCTCGTGGAAACTTTTTTCAAAATCCACTTTGGGCTTGTAAGATGTTGTAAAGTGACTTTCTGTCACAATGCAGTACATGCACCTCAACACCCAACTTCATGAACACCACATCAGAGTGAATGATGCGACTGAACCGCGTGCGCTGGAGCCACCAGTGAGCGGCCAGTAGCTCATTGAGGCCCTTTGTGTTGTATGCGCTTGGTTTCAAGCTTCTAAGACCTTCCAATTTCAAGCTATGAAGGAAAAGTGAAGACACGTTTACTTTTCATATTTCATGACAGTTGGCTGAGACGGCCAAAACATGCGCTCGTGGAAACTTTTTTCAAAATCCACTTTGGGCTTGTAAGATGTTGTAAAGTGACTTTCTGTCACAATGCAGTACATGCACCTCAACACCCAACTTCATGAACACCACATCAGAGTGAATGATGCGACTGAACCGCGTGCGCTGGAGCCACCAGTGAGCGGCCAGTAGCTCATTGAGGCCCTTTGTGTTGTATGCGCTTGGTTTCAAGCTTCTAAGACCTTCCAATTTCAAGCTATGAAGGAAAAGTGAAGACACGTTTACTTTTCATATTTCATGACAGTTGGCTGAGACGGCCAAAACATGCGCTCGTGGAAACTTTTTTCAAAATCCACTTTGGGCTTGTAAGATGTTGTAAAGTGACTTTCTGTCACAATGCAGTACATGCACCTCAACACCCAACTTCATGAACACCACATCAGAGTGAATGATGCGACTGAACCGCGTGCGCTGGAGCCACCAGTGAGCGGCCAGTAGCTCATTGAGGCCCTTTGTGTTGTATGCGCTTGGTTTCAAGCTTCTAAGACCTTCCAATTTCAAGCTATGAAGGAAAAGTGAAGACACGTTTACTTTTCATATTTCATGACAGTTGGCTGAGACGGCCAAAACATGCGCTCGTGGAAACTTTTTTCAAAATCCACTTTGGGCTTGTAAGATGTTGTAAAGTGACTTTCTGTCACAATGCAGTACATGCACCTCAACACCCAACTTCATGAACACCACATCAGAGTGAATGATGCGACTGAACCGCGTGCGCTGGAGCCACCAGTGAGCGGCCAGTAGCTCATTGAGGCCCTTTGTGTTGTATGCGCTTGGTTTCAAGCTTCTAAGACCTTCCAATTTCAAGCTATGAAGGAAAAGTGAAGACACGTTTACTTTTCATATTTCATGACAGTTGGCTGAGACGGCCAAAACATGCGCTCGTGGAAACTTTTTTCAAAATCCACTTTGGGCTTGTAAGATGTTGTAAAGTGACTTTCTGTCACAATGCAGTACATGCACCTCAACACCCAACTTCATGAACACCACATCAGAGTGAATGATGCGACTGAACCGCGTGCGCTGGAGCCACCAGTGAGCGGCCAGTAGCTCATTGAGGCCCTTTGTGTTGTATGCGCTTGGTTTCAAGCTTCTAAGACCTTCCAATTTCAAGCTATGAAGGAAAAGTGAAGACACGTTTACTTTTCATATTTCATGACAGTTGGCTGAGACGGCCAAAACATGCGCTCGTGGAAACTTTTTTCAAAATCCACTTTGGGCTTGTAAGATGTTGTAAAGTGACTTTCTGTCACAATGCAGTACATGCACCTCAACACCCAACTTCATGAACACCACATCAGAGTGAATGATGCGACTGAACCGCGTGCGCTGGAGCCACCAGTGAGCGGCCAGTAGCTCATTGAGGCCCTTTGTGTTGTATGCGCTTGGTTTCAAGCTTCTAAGACCTTCCAATTTCAAGCTATGAAGGAAAAGTGAAGACACGTTTACTTTTCATATTTCATGACAGTTGGCTGAGACGGCCAAAACATGCGCTCGTGGAAACTTTTTTCAAAATCCACTTTGGGCTTGTAAGATGTTGTAAAGTGACTTTCTGTCACAATGCAGTACATGCACCTCAACACCCAACTTCATGAACACCACATCAGAGTGAATGATGCGACTGAACCGCGTGCGCTGGAGCCACCAGTGAGCGGCCAGTAGCTCATTGAGGCCCTTTGTGTTGTATGCGCTTGGTTTCAAGCTTCTAAGACCTTCCAATTTCAAGCTATGAAGGAAAAGTGAAGACACGTTTACTTTTCATATTTCATGACAGTTGGCTGAGACGGCCAAAACATGCGCTCGTGGAAACTTTTTTCAAAATCCACTTTGGGCTTGTAAGATGTTGTAAAGTGACTTTCTGTCACAATGCAGTACATGCACCTCAACACCCAACTTCATGAACACCACATCAGAGTGAATGATGCGACTGAACCGCGTGCGCTGGAGCCACCAGTGAGCGGCCAGTAGCTCATTGAGGCCCTTTGTGTTGTATGCGCTTGGTTTCAAGCTTCTAAGACCTTCCAATTTCAAGCTATGAAGGAAAAGTGAAGACACGTTTACTTTTCATATTTCATGACAGTTGGCTGAGACGGCCAAAACATGCGCTCGTGGAAACTTTTTTCAAAATCCACTTTGGGCTTGTAAGATGTTGTAAAGTGACTTTCTGTCACAATGCAGTACATGCACCTCAACACCCAACTTCATGAACACCACATCAGAGTGAATGATGCGACTGAACCGCGTGCGCTGGAGCCACCAGTGAGCGGCCAGTAGCTCATTGAGGCCCTTTGTGTTGTATGCGCTTGGTTTCAAGCTTCTAAGACCTTCCAATTTCAAGCTATGAAGGAAAAGTGAAGACACGTTTACTTTTCATATTTCATGACAGTTGGCTGAGACGGCCAAAACATGCGCTCGTGGAAACTTTTTTCAAAATCCACTTTGGGCTTGTAAGATGTTGTAAAGTGACTTTCTGTCACAATGCAGTACATGCACCTCAACACCCAACTTCATGAACACCACATCAGAGTGAATGATGCGACTGAACCGCGTGCGCTGGAGCCACCAGTGAGCGGCCAGTAGCTCATTGAGGCCCTTTGTGTTGTATGCGCTTGGTTTCAAGCTTCTAAGACCTTCCAATTTCAAGCTATGAAGGAAAAGTGAAGACACGTTTACTTTTCATATTTCATGACAGTTGGCTGAGACGGCCAAAACATGCGCTCGTGGAAACTTTTTTCAAAATCCACTTTGGGCTTGTAAGATGTTGTAAAGTGACTTTCTGTCACAATGCAGTACATGCACCTCAACACCCAACTTCATGAACACCACATCAGAGTGAATGATGCGACTGAACCGCGTGCGCTGGAGCCACCAGTGAGCGGCCAGTAGCTCATTGAGGCCCTTTGTGTTGTATGCGCTTGGTTTCAAGCTTCTAAGACCTTCCAATTTCAAGCTATGAAGGAAAAGTGAAGACACGTTTACTTTTCATATTTCATGACAGTTGGCTGAGACGGCCAAAACATGCGCTCGTGGAAACTTTTTTCAAAATCCACTTTGGGCTTGTAAGATGTTGTAAAGTGACTTTCTGTCACAATGCAGTACATGCACCTCAACACCCAACTTCATGAACACCACATCAGAGTGAATGATGCGACTGAACCGCGTGCGCTGGAGCCACCAGTGAGCGGCCAGTAGCTCATTGAGGCCCTTTGTGTTGTATGCGCTTGGTTTCAAGCTTCTAAGACCTTCCAATTTCAAGCTATGAAGGAAAAGTGAAGACACGTTTACTTTTCATATTTCATGACAGTTGGCTGAGACGGCCAAAACATGCGCTCGTGGAAACTTTTTTCAAAATCCACTTTGGGCTTGTAAGATGTTGTAAAGTGACTTTCTGTCACAATGCAGTACATGCACCTCAACACCCAACTTCATGAACACCACATCAGAGTGAATGATGCGACTGAACCGCGTGCGCTGGAGCCACCAGTGAGCGGCCAGTAGCTCATTGAGGCCCTTTGTGTTGTATGCGCTTGGTTTCAAGCTTCTAAGACCTTCCAATTTCAAGCTATGAAGGAAAAGTGAAGACACGTTTACTTTTCATATTTCATGACAGTTGGCTGAGACGGCCAAAACATGCGCTCGTGGAAACTTTTTTCAAAATCCACTTTGGGCTTGTAAGATGTTGTAAAGTGACTTTCTGTCACAATGCAGTACATGCACCTCAACACCCAACTTCATGAACACCACATCAGAGTGAATGATGCGACTGAACCGCGTGCGCTGGAGCCACCAGTGAGCGGCCAGTAGCTCATTGAGGCCCTTTGTGTTGTATGCGCTTGGTTTCAAGCTTCTAAGACCTTCCAATTTCAAGCTATGAAGGAAAAGTGAAGACACGTTTACTTTTCATATTTCATGACAGTTGGCTGAGACGGCCAAAACATGCGCTCGTGGAAACTTTTTTCAAAATCCACTTTGGGCTTGTAAGATGTTGTAAAGTGACTTTCTGTCACAATGCAGTACATGCACCTCAACACCCAACTTCATGAACACCACATCAGAGTGAATGATGCGACTGAACCGCGTGCGCTGGAGCCACCAGTGAGCGGCCAGTAGCTCATTGAGGCCCTTTGTGTTGTATGCGCTTGGTTTCAAGCTTCTAAGACCTTCCAATTTCAAGCTATGAAGGAAAAGTGAAGACACGTTTACTTTTCATATTTCATGACAGTTGGCTGAGACGGCCAAAACATGCGCTCGTGGAAACTTTTTTCAAAATCCACTTTGGGCTTGTAAGATGTTGTAAAGTGACTTTCTGTCACAATGCAGTACATGCACCTCAACACCCAACTTCATGAACACCACATCAGAGTGAATGATGCGACTGAACCGCGTGCGCTGGAGCCACCAGTGAGCGGCCAGTAGCTCATTGAGGCCCTTTGTGTTGTATGCGCTTGGTTTCAAGCTTCTAAGACCTTCCAATTTCAAGCTATGAAGGAAAAGTGAAGACACGTTTACTTTTCATATTTCATGACAGTTGGCTGAGACGGCCAAAACATGCGCTCGTGGAAACTTTTTTCAAAATCCACTTTGGGCTTGTAAGATGTTGTAAAGTGACTTTCTGTCACAATGCAGTACATGCACCTCAACACCCAACTTCATGAACACCACATCAGAGTGAATGATGCGACTGAACCGCGTGCGCTGGAGCCACCAGTGAGCGGCCAGTAGCTCATTGAGGCCCTTTGTGTTGTATGCGCTTGGTTTCAAGCTTCTAAGACCTTCCAATTTCAAGCTATGAAGGAAAAGTGAAGACACGTTTACTTTTCATATTTCGTGACAGTTGGCTGAGACGGCCAAAACATGCGCTCGTGGAAACTTTTTTCAAAATCCACTTTGGGCTTGTAAGATGTTGTAAAGTGACTTTCTGTCACAATGCAGTACATGCACCTCAACACCCAACTTCATGAACACCACATCAGAGTGAATGATGCGACTGAACCGCGTGCGCTGGAGCCACCAGTGAGCGGCCAGTAGCTCATTGAGGCCCTTTGTGTTGTATGCGCTTGGTTTCAAGCTTCTAAGACCTTCCAATTTCAAGCTATGAAGGAAAAGTGAAGACACGTTTACTTTTCATATTTCGTGACAGTTGGCTGAGACGGCCAAAACATGCGCTCGTGGAAACTTTTTTCAAAATCCACTTTGGGCTTGTAAGATGTTGTAAAGTGACTTTCTGTCACAATGCAGTACATGCACCTCAACACCCAACTTCATGAACACCACATCAGAGTGAATGATGCGACTGAACCGCGTGCGCTGGAGCCACCAGTGAGCGGCCAGTAGCTCATTGAGGCCCTTTGTGTTGTATGCGCTTGGTTTCAAGCTTCTAAGACCTTCCAATTTCAAGCTATGAAGGAAAAGTGAAGACACGTTTACTTTTCATATTTCATGACAGTTGGCTGAGACGGCCAAAACATGCGCTCGTGGAAACTTTTTTCAAAATCCACTTTGGGCTTGTAAGATGTTGTAAAGTGACTTTCTGTCACAATGCAGTACATGCACCTCAACACCCAACTTCATGAACACCACATCAGAGTGAATGATGCGACTGAACCGCGCGCGCTGGAGCCACCAGTGAGCGGCCAGTAGCTCATTGAGGCCCTTTGTGTTGTATGCGCTTGGTTTCAAGCTTCTAAGACCTTCCAATTTCAAGCTATGAAGGAAAAGTGAAGACACGTTTACTTTTCATATTTCGTGACAGTTGGCTGAGACGGCCAAAACATGCGCTCATGGAAACTTTTTTCAAAATCCACTTTGGGCTTGTAAGATGTTGTAAAGTGACTTTCTGTCACAATGCAGTACATGCACATCAACACCCAACTTCATGAACACCACATCAGAGTGAATGATGCGACTGAACCGCGTGCGCTGGAGCCACCAGTGAGCGGCCAGTAGCTCATTGAGGCCCTTTGTGTTGTATGCGCTTGGTTTCAAGCTTCTAAGACCTTCCAATTTCAAGCTATGAAGGAAAAGTGAAGACACGTTTACTTTTCATATTTCATGACAGTTGGCTGAGACGGCCAAAACATGCGCTCGTGGAAACTTTTTTCAAAATCCACTTTGGGCTTGTAAGATGTTGTAAAGTGACTTTCTGTCACAATGCAGTACATGCACCTCAACACCCAACTTCATGAACACCACATCAGAGTGAATGATGCGACTGAACCGCGTGCGCTGGAGCCACCAGTGAGCGGCCAGTAGCTCATTGAGGCCCTTTGTGTTGTATGCGCTTGGTTTCAAGCTTCTAAGACCTTCCAATTTCAAGCTATGAAGGAAAAGTGAAGACACGTTTACTTTTCATATTTCATGACAGTTGGCTGAGACGGCCAAAACATGCGCTCGTGGAAACTTTTTTCAAAATCCACTTTGGGCTTGTAAGATGTTGTAAAGTGACTTTCTGTCACAATGCAGTACATGCACCTCAACACCCAACTTCATGAACACCACATCAGAGTGAATGATGCGACTGAACCGCGTGCGCTGGAGCCACCAGTGAGCGGCCAGTAGCTCATTGAGGCCCTTTGTGTTGTATGCGCTTGGTTTCAAGCTTCTAAGACCTTCCAATTTCAAGCTATGAAGGAAAAGTGAAGACACGTTTACTTTTCATATTTCATGACAGTTGGCTGAGACGGCCAAAACATGCGCTCGTGGAAACTTTTTTCAAAATCCACTTTGGGCTTGTAAGATGTTGTAAAGTGACTTTCTGTCACAATGCAGTACATGCACCTCAACACCCAACTTCATGAACACCACATCAGAGTGAATGATGCGACTGAACCGCGTGCGCTGGAGCCACCAGTGAGCGGCCAGTAGCTCATTGAGGCCCTTTGTGTTGTATGCGCTTGGTTTCAAGCTTCTAAGACCTTCCAATTTCAAGCTATGAAGGAAAAGTGAAGACACGTTTACTTTTCATATTTCATGACAGTTGGCTGAGACGGCCAAAACATGCGCTCGTGGAAACTTTTTTCAAAATCCACTTTGGGCTTGTAAGATGTTGTAAAGTGACTTTCTGTCACAATGCAGTACATGCACCTCAACACCCAACTTCATGAACACCACATCAGAGTGAATGATGCGACTGAACCGCGTGCGCTGGAGCCACCAGTGAGCGGCCAGTAGCTCATTGAGGCCCTTTGTGTTGTATGCGCTTGGTTTCAAGCTTCTAAGACCTTCCAATTTCAAGCTATGAAGGAAAAGTGAAGACACGTTTACTTTTCATATTTCATGACAGTTGGCTGAGACGGCCAAAACATGCGCTCGTGGAAACTTTTTTCAAAATCCACTTTGGGCTTGTAAGATGTTGTAAAGTGACTTTCTGTCACAATGCAGTACATGCACCTCAACACCCAACTTCATGAACACCACATCAGAGTGAATGATGCGACTGAACCGCGTGCGCTGGAGCCACCAGTGAGCGGCCAGTAGCTCATTGAGGCCCTTTGTGTTGTATGCGCTTGGTTTCAAGCTTCTAAGACCTTCCAATTTCAAGCTATGAAGGAAAAGTGAAGACACGTTTACTTTTCATATTTCATGACAGTTGGCTGAGACGGCCAAAACATGCGCTCGTGGAAACTTTTTTCAAAATCCACTTTGGGCTTGTAAGATGTTGTAAAGTGACTTTCTGTCACAATGCAGTACATGCACCTCAACACCCAACTTCATGAACACCACATCAGAGTGAATGATGCGACTGAACCGCGTGCGCTGGAGCCACCAGTGAGCGGCCAGTAGCTCATTGAGGCCCTTTGTGTTGTATGCGCTTGGTTTCAAGCTTCTAAGACCTTCCAATTTCAAGCTATGAAGGAAAAGTGAAGACACGTTTACTTTTCATATTTCATGACAGTTGGCTGAGACGGCCAAAACATGCGCTCGTGGAAACTTTTTTCAAAATCCACTTTGGGCTTGTAAGATGTTGTAAAGTGACTTTCTGTCACAATGCAGTACATGCACCTCAACACCCAACTTCATGAACACCACATCAGAGTGAATGATGCGACTGAACCGCGTGCGCTGGAGCCACCAGTGAGCGGCCAAGTAGCTCATTGAGGCCCTTTGTGTTGTATGCGCTTGGTTTCAAGCTTCTAAGACCTTCCAATTTCAAGCTATGAAGGAAAAGTGAAGACACGTTTACTTTCATATTTCATGACAGTTGGCTGAGACGGCCAAAACATGCGCTCGTGGAAACTTTTTTCAAAATCCACTTTGGGCTTGTAAGATGTTGTAAAGTGACTTTCTGTCACAATGCAGTACATGCACCTCAACACCCAACTTCATGAACACCACATCAGAGTGAATGATGCGACTGAACCGCGTGCGCTGGAGCCACCAGTGAGCGGCCAGTAGCTCATTGAGGCCCTTTGTGTTGTATGCGCTTGGTTTCAAGCTTCTAAGACCTTCCAATTTCAAGCTATGAAGGAAAAGTGAAGACACGTTTACTTTTCATATTTCATGACAGGTTGGCTGAGACGGCCAAAACATGCGCTCGTGGAAACTTTTTTCAAAATCCACTTTGGGCTTGTAAGATGTTGTAAAGTGACTTTCTGTCACAATGCAGTACATGCACCTCAACACCCAACTTCATGAACACCACATCAGAGTGAATGATGCGACTGAACCGCGTGCGCTGGAGCCACCAGTGAGCGGCCAGTAGCTCATGAGGCCCTTTGTGTTGTATGCGCTTGGTTTCAAGCTTCTAAGACCTTCCAATTTCAAGCTATGAAGGAAAAGTGAAGACACGTTTACTTTCATATTTCATGACAGTTGGCTGAGACGGCCAAAACATGCGCTCGTGGAAACTTTTTCAAAATCCACTTTGGGCTTGTAAGATGTTGTAAAGTGACTTTCTGTCACAATGCAGTACATGCACCTCAACACCCAACTTCATGAACACCAACATCAGAGTGAATGATGCGACTGAACCGCGTGCGCTGGAGCCACCAGTGAGCGGCCAGTAGCTCATTGAGGCCCTTTGTGTTGTACGCGCTTGGTTTCAAGCTTCTAAGACCTTCCAATTTCAAGCTATGAAGGAAAAGTGAAGACACGTTTTACTTTTCATATTTCATGACAGTTGGCTGAGACGGCCAAAACATGCGCTCGTGGAAACTTTTTTCAAAATCCACTTTGGGCTTGTAAGATGTTGTAAAGTGACTTTCTGTCACAATGCAGTACATGCACCTCAACACCCAACTTCATGAACACCACATCAGAGTGAATGATGCGACTGAACCGCGTGCGCTGGAGCCACCAGTGAGCGGCCAGTAGCTCATTGAGGCCCCTTTGTGTTGTATGCGCTTGGTTTCAAGCTTCTAAGACCTTCCAATTTCAAGCTATGAAGGAAAAGTGAAGACACGTTTACTTTTCATATTTCATGACAGTTGGCTGAGACGGCCAAAACATGCGCTCGTGGAAACTTTTTTCAAAATCCACTTTGGGCTTGTAAGATGTTGTAAAGTGACTTCTGTCACAATGCAGTACAATGCACCTCAACACCCAACTTCATGAACACCACATCAGAGTGAATGATGCGACTGAACCGCGGTGCGCTGGAGCCACCAGTGAGCGGCCAGTAGCTCATTGAGGCCCTTTGTGTTGTATGCGCTTGGTTTCAAGCTTCTAAGACCTTCCCAATTTCAAGCTACGAAGGAAAAGTGAAGACACGTTTACTTTTCATATTTCATGACAGTTGGCTGAGACGGCCAAAACATGCGCTCGTGGAAACTTTTTTCAAAATCCACTTTGGGCTTGTAAGATGTTGTAAAGTGACTTTCTGTCACAATGCAGTACATGCACCTCAACACCCAACTTCATGAACACCACATCAGAGTGAATGATGCGACTGAACCGCGTGAGCTGGATCCACCAGTGAGCGGCCAGTAGCTCATTGAGGCCCTTTGTGTTGTATGCGCTTGGTTTCAAGCTTCTAAGACCTTCCAATTTCAAGCTATGAAGGAAAAGTGAAGACACGTTTACTTTTCATATTTCATGACAGTTGGCTGAGACGGCCAAAACATGCGCTCGTGGAAACTTTTTCAAAATCCACTTTGGGCTTGTAAGATGTTGTAAGTGACTTCTGTCACAATGCAGTACATGCACCTCAACACCCAACTTCATGAACACCACATCAGAGTGAATGATGCGACTGAACCGCGTGCGCTGGAGCCACCAGTGAGCGGCCAGTAGCTCATTGAGGCCCTTTGTGTTGTATGCGCTTGGTTTCAAGCTTCTAAGACCTTCCAATTTCAAGCTATGAAGGAAAAGTGAAGACACGTTTACTTTTCATATTTCATGACAGTTGGCTGAGACGGCAAAACATGCGCTCGTGGAAACTTTTTTCAAAATCCACTTTGGGCTTGTAAGATGTTGTAAAGTGACTTTCTGTCACAATGCAGTACATGCACCTCAACACCCAACTTCATGAACACCACATCAGAGTGAATGATGCGACTGAACCGCGTGAGCTGGAGCCACCAGTGAGCGGCCAGTAGCTCATTGAGGCCCTTTGTGTTGTATGCGCTTGGTTTCAAGCTTCTCAAGAACCTTCCAATTTCAAGCTACGAAGGAAAAGTGAAGACACGTTTACTTTTCATATTTCATGACAGTTGGCTGAGACGGCCAAAACATGCGCTCGTGGAAACTTTTTTCAAAATCCACTTTGGGCTTGTAAGATGTTGTAAAGTGACTTTCTGTCACAATGCAGTACATGCACCTCAACACCCAACTTCATGAACACCACATCAGAGTGAATGACGACTGAACCGCGTGAGCTGGAGCCACCAGTGAGCGGCCAGTAGCTCATTGAGGCCCTTTGTGTTGTATGCGCTTGGTTTCAAGCTTCTAAGACCTTCCAATTTCAAGCTATGAAGGAAAGTGAAGACACGTTTACTTTTCATATTTCATGACAGTTGGCTGAGACGGCCAAAACATGCGCTCGTGGAAACTTTTTTCAAAATCCACTTTGGGCTTGTAAGATGTTGTAAAGTGACTTTCTGTCACAATGCAGTACATGCACCTCAACACCCAACTTCATGAACACCACATCAGGTGAATGATGCGACTGAACCGCGTGCGCTGGAGCCACCAGTGAGCGGCCAGTAGCTCATTGAGGCCCTTTGTGTTGTATGCGCTTGGTTTCAAGCTTCTAAGACCTTCCAATTTCAAGCTATGAAGGAAAAGTGAAGACACGTTTACTTTTCATATTTCATGACAGTTGGCTGAGACGGCCAAAACATGCGCTCGTGGAAACTTTTTTCAAATCCACTTTGGGCTTGTAAGATGTTGTAAAGTGACTTTCTGTCACAATGCAGTACATGCACCTCAACACCCAACTTCATGAACACCACATCAGAGTGAATGATGCGACTGAACCGCGTGCGCTGGAGCCACCAGTGAGCGGCCAGTAGCTCATTGAGGCCCTTTGTGTTGTATGCGCTTGGTTTCAAGCTTCTAAGACCTTCCAATTTCAAGCTATGAAGGAAAAGTGAAGACACGTTTACTTTTCATATTTCATGACAGTTGGCTGAGACGGCCAAAACATGCGCTCGTGGAAACTTTTTTCAAAATCCACTTTGGGCTTGTAAGATGTTGTAAAGTGACTTTCTGTCACAATGCAGTACATGCACCTCAACACCCAACTTCATGAACACCACATCAGAGTGAATGATGCCCTGAACCGCGTGAGCTGGAGCCACCAGTGAGCGGCCAGTAGCTCATTGAGGCCCTTTGTGTTGTATGCGCTTGGTTTCAAGCTTCTAAGACCTTCCAATTTCAAGCTATGAAGGAAAAGTGAAGACACGTTTACTTTTCATATTTCATGACAGTTGGCTGAGACGGCCAAAACATGCGCTCGTGGAAACTTTTTTCAAAATCCACTTTGGGCTTGTAAGATGTTGTAAAGTGACTTTCTGTCACAATGCAGTACATGCACCTCAACACCCAACTTCATGAACACCACATCAGAGTGAATGATGCGACTGAACCGCGTGCGCTGGAGCCACCAGTGAGCGGCCAGTAGCTCATTGAGGCCCTTTGTGTTGTATGCGCTTGGTTTCAAGCTTCTAAGACCTTCCAATTTCAAGCTATGAAGGAAAAGTGAAGACACGTTTACTTTTCATATTTCATGACAGTTGGCTGAGACGGCCAAAACATGCGCTCGTGGAAACTTTTTTCAAAATCCACTTTGGGCTTGTAAGATGTTGTAAAGTGACTTTCTGTCACAATGCAGTACATGCACCTCAACACCCAACTTCATGAACACCACATCAGAGTGAATGATGCGACTGAACCGCGTGCGCTGGAGCCACCAGTGAGCGGCCAGTAGCTCATTGAGGCCCTTTGTGTTGTATGCGCTTGGTTTCAAGCTTCTAAGACCTTCCAATTTCAAGCTATGAAGGAAAAGTGAAGACACGTTTACTTTTCATATTTCATGACAGTTGGCTGAGACGGCCAAAACATGCGCTCGTGGAAACTTTTTTCAAAATCCACTTTGGGCTTGTAAGATGTTGTAAAGTGACTTTCTGTCACAATGCAGTACATGCACCTCAACACCCAACTTCATGAACACCACATCAGAGTGAATGATGCGACTGAACCGCGTGCGCTGGAGCCACCAGTGAGCGGCCAGTAGCTCATTGAGGCCCTTTGTGTTGTATGCGCTTGGTTTCAAGCTTCTAAGACCTTCCAATTTCAAGCTATGAAGGAAAAGTGAAGACACGTTTACTTTTCATATTTCATGACAGTTGGCTGAGACGGCCAAAACATGCGCTCGTGGAAACTTTTTTCAAAATCCACTTTGGGCTTGTAAGATGTTGTAAAGTGACTTTCTGTCACAATGCAGTACATGCACCTCAACACCCAACTTCATGAACACCACATCAGAGTGAATGATGCGACTGAACCGCGTGCGCTGGAGCCACCAGTGAGCGGCCAGTAGCTCATTGAGGCCCTTTGTGTTGTATGCGCTTGGTTTCAAGCTTCTAAGACCTTCCAATTTCAAGCTATGAAGGAAAAGTGAAGACACGTTTACTTTTCATATTTCATGACAGTTGGCTGAGACGGCCAAAACATGCGCTCGTGGAAACTTTTTTCAAAATCCACTTTGGGCTTGTAAGATGTTGTAAAGTGACTTTCTGTCACAATGCAGTACATGCACCTCAACACCCAACTTCATGAACACCACATCAGAGTGAATGATGCGACTGAACCGCGTGCGCTGGAGCCACCAGTGAGCGGCCAGTAGCTCATTGAGGCCCTTTGTGTTGTATGCGCTTGGTTTCAAGCTTCTAAGACCTTCCAATTTCAAGCTATGAAGGAAAAGTGAAGACACGTTTACTTTTCATATTTCATGACAGTTGGCTGAGACGGCCAAAACATGCGCTCGTGGAAACTTTTTTCAAAATCCACTTTGGGCTTGTAAGATGTTGTAAAGTGACTTTCTGTCACAATGCAGTACATGCACCTCAACACCCAACTTCATGAACACCACATCAGAGTGAATGATGCGACTGAACCGCGTGCGCTGGAGCCACCAGTGAGCGGCCAGTAGCTCATTGAGGCCCTTTGTGTTGTATGCGCTTGGTTTCAAGCTTCTAAGACCTTCCAATTTCAAGCTATGAAGGAAAAGTGAAGACACGTTTACTTTTCATATTTCATGACAGTTGGCTGAGACGGCCAAAACATGCGCTCGTGGAAACTTTTTTCAAAATCCACTTTGGGCTTGTAAGATGTTGTAAAGTGACTTTCTGTCACAATGCAGTACATGCACCTCAACACCCAACTTCATGAACACCACATCAGAGTGAATGATGCGACTGAACCGCGTGCGCTGGAGCCACCAGTGAGCGGCCAGTAGCTCATTGAGGCCCTTTGTGTTGTATGCGCTTGGTTTCAAGCTTCTAAGACCTTCCAATTTCAAGCTATGAAGGAAAAGTGAAGACACGTTTACTTTTCATATTTCATGACAGTTGGCTGAGACGGCCAAAACATGCGCTCGTGGAAACTTTTTTCAAAATCCACTTTGGGCTTGTAAGATGTTGTAAAGTGACTTTCTGTCACAATGCGAGTACATGCACCTCAACACCCAACTTCATGAACACCACATCAGAGTGAATGATGCGACTGAACCGCGTGCGCTGGAGCCACCAGTGAGCGGCCAGTAGCTCATTGAGGCCCTTTGTGTTGTATGCGCTTGGTTTCAAGCTTCTAAGACCTTCCAATTTCAAGCTATGAAGGAAAAGTGAAGACACGTTTACTTTTCATATTTCATGACAGTTGGCTGAGACGGCCAAAACATGCGCTCGTGGAAACTTTTTTCAAAATCCACTTTGGGCTTGTAAGATGTTGTAAAGTGACTTTCTGTCACAATGCAGTACATGCACCTCAACACCCAACTTCATGAACACCACATCAGAGTGAATGATGCGACTGAACCGCGTGCGCTGGAGCCACCAGTGAGCGGCCAGTAGCTCATTGAGGCCCTTTGTGTTGTATGCGCTTGGTTTCAAGCTTCTAAGACCTTCCAATTTCAAGCTATGAAGGAAAAGTGAAGACACGTTTACTTTTCATATTTCATGACAGTTGGCTGAGACGGCCAAAACATGCGCTCGTGGAAACTTTTTTCAAAATCCACTTTGGGCTTGTAAGATGTTGTAAAGTGACTTTCTGTCACAATGCAGTACATGCACCTCAACACCCAACTTCATGAACACCACATCAGAGTGAATGATGCGACTGAACCGCGTGCGCTGGAGCCACCAGTGAGCGGCCAGTAGCTCATTGAGGCCCTTTGTGTTGTATGCGCTTGGTTTCAAGCTTCTAAGACCTTCCAATTTCAAGCTATGAAGGAAAAGTGAAGACACGTTTACTTTTCATATTTCATGACAGTTGGCTGAGACGGCCAAAACATGCGCTCGTGGAAACTTTTTTCAAAATCCACTTTGGGCTTGTAAGATGTTGTAAAGTGACTTTCTGTCACAATGCAGTACATGCACCTCAACACCCAACTTCATGAACACCACATCAGAGTGAATGATGCGACTGAACCGCGTGCGCTGGAGCCACCAGTGAGCGGCCAGTAGCTCATTGAGGCCCTTTGTGTTGTATGCGCTTGGTTTCAAGCTTCTAAGACCTTCCAATTTCAAGCTATGAAGGAAAAGTGAAGACACGTTTACTTTTCATATTTCATGACAGTTGGCTGAGACGGCCAAAACATGCGCTCGTGGAAACTTTTTTCAAAATCCACTTTGGGCTTGTAAGATGTTGTAAAGTGACTTTCTGTCACAATGCAGTACATGCACCTCAACACCCAACTTCATGAACACCACATCAGAGTGAATGATGCGACTGAACCGCGTGCGCTGGAGCCACCAGTGAGCGGCCAGTAGCTCATTGAGGCCCTTTGTGTTGTATGCGCTTGGTTTCAAGCTTCTAAGACCTTCCAATTTCAAGCTATGAAGGAAAAGTGAAGACACGTTTACTTTTCATATTTCATGACAGTTGGCTGAGACGGCCAAAACATGCGCTCGTGGAAACTTTTTTCAAAATCCACTTTGGGCTTGTAAGATGTTGTAAAGTGACTTTCTGTCACAATGCAGTACATGCACCTCAACACCCAACTTCATGAACACCACATCAGAGTGAATGATGCGACTGAACCGCGTGCGCTGGAGCCACCAGTGAGCGGCCAGTAGCTCATTGAGGCCCTTTGTGTTGTATGCGCTTGGTTTCAAGCTTCTAAGACCTTCCAATTTCAAGCTATGAAGGAAAAGTGAAGACACGTTTACTTTTCATATTTCATGACAGTTGGCTGAGACGGCCAAAACATGCGCTCGTGGAAACTTTTTTCAAAATCCACTTTGGGCTTGTAAGATGTTGTAAAGTGACTTTCTGTCACAATGCAGTACATGCACCTCAACACCCAACT
Source organism: Sardina pilchardus (assembly GCF_963854185.1). Taxonomy (NCBI): domain Eukaryota; kingdom Metazoa; phylum Chordata; class Actinopteri; order Clupeiformes; family Clupeidae; genus Sardina; species Sardina pilchardus. Next base: position 32,395 of record NW_026910787.1, on the reverse strand, counting down.
TCATGAACACCACATCAGAGTGAATGATGCGACTGAACCGCGTGCGCTGGAGCCACCAGTGAGCGGCCAGTAGCTCATTGAGGCCCTTTGTGTTGTATGCGCTTGGTTTCAAGCTTCTAAGACCTTCCAATTTCAAGCTATGAAGGAAAAGTGAAGACACGTTTACTTTTCATATTTCATGACAGTTGGCTGAGACGGCCAAAACATGCGCTCGTGGAAACTTTTTTCAAAATCCACTTTGGGCTTGTAAGATGTTGTAAAGTGACTTTCTGTCACAATGCAGTACATGCACCTCAACACCCAACTTCATGAACACCACATCAGAGTGAATGATGCGACTGAACCGCGTGCGCTGGAGCCACCAGTGAGCGGCCAGTAGCTCATTGAGGCCCTTTGTGTTGTATGCGCTTGGTTTCAAGCTTCTAAGACCTTCCAATTTCAAGCTATGAAGGAAAAGTGAAGACACGTTTACTTTTCATATTTCATGACAGTTGGCTGAGACGGCCAAAACATGCGCTCGTGGAAACTTTTTTCAAAATCCACTTTGGGCTTGTAAGATGTTGTAAAGTGACTTTCTGTCACAATGCAGTACATGCACCTCAACACCCAACTTCATGAACACCACATCAGAGTGAATGATGCGACTGAACCGCGTGCGCTGGAGCCACCAGTGAGCGGCCAGTAGCTCATTGAGGCCCTTTGTGTTGTATGCGCTTGGTTTCAAGCTTCTAAGACCTTCCAATTTCAAGCTATGAAGGAAAAGTGAAGACACGTTTACTTTTCATATTTCATGACAGTTGGCTGAGACGGCCAAAACATGCGCTCGTGGAAACTTTTTTCAAAATCCACTTTGGGCTTGTAAGATGTTGTAAAGTGACTTTCTGTCACAATGCAGTACATGCACCTCAACACCCAACTTCATGAACACCACATCAGAGTGAATGATGCGACTGAACCGCGTGCGCTGGAGCCACCAGTGAGCGGCCAGTAGCTCATTGAGGCCCTTTGTGTTGTATGCGCTTGGTTTCAAGCTTCTAAGACCTTCCAATTTCAAGCTATGAAGGAAAAGTGAAGACACGTTTACTTTTCATATTTCATGACAGTTGGCTGAGACGGCCAAAACATGCGCTCGTGGAAACTTTTTTCAAAATCCACTTTGGGCTTGTAAGATGTTGTAAAGTGACTTTCTGTCACAATGCAGTACATGCACCTCAACACCCAACTTCATGAACACCACATCAGAGTGAATGATGCGACTGAACCGCGTGCGCTGGAGCCACCAGTGAGCGGCCAGTAGCTCATTGAGGCCCTTTGTGTTGTATGCGCTTGGTTTCAAGCTTCTAAGACCTTCCAATTTCAAGCTATGAAGGAAAAGTGAAGACACGTTTACTTTTCATATTTCATGACAGTTGGCTGAGACGGCCAAAACATGCGCTCGTGGAAACTTTTTTCAAAATCCACTTTGGGCTTGTAAGATGTTGTAAAGTGACTTTCTGTCACAATGCAGTACATGCACCTCAACACCCAACTTCATGAACACCACATCAGAGTGAATGATGCGACTGAACCGCGTGCGCTGGAGCCACCAGTGAGCGGCCAGTAGCTCATTGAGGCCCTTTGTGTTGTATGCGCTTGGTTTCAAGCTTCTAAGACCTTCCAATTTCAAGCTATGAAGGAAAAGTGAAGACACGTTTACTTTTCATATTTCATGACAGTTGGCTGAGACGGCCAAAACATGCGCTCGTGGAAACTTTTTTCAAAATCCACTTTGGGCTTGTAAGATGTTGTAAAGTGACTTTCTGTCACAATGCAGTACATGCACCTCAACACCCAACTTCATGAACACCACATCAGAGTGAATGATGCGACTGAACCGCGTGCGCTGGAGCCACCAGTGAGCGGCCAGTAGCTCATTGAGGCCCTTTGTGTTGTATGCGCTTGGTTTCAAGCTTCTAAGACCTTCCAATTTCAAGCTATGAAGGAAAAGTGAAGACACGTTTACTTTTCATATTTCATGACAGTTGGCTGAGACGGCCAAAACATGCGCTCGTGGAAACTTTTTTCAAAATCCACTTTGGGCTTGTAAGATGTTGTAAAGTGACTTTCTGTCACAATGCAGTACATGCACCTCAACACCCAACTTCATGAACACCACATCAGAGTGAATGATGCGACTGAACCGCGTGCGCTGGAGCCACCAGTGAGCGGCCAGTAGCTCATTGAGGCCCTTTGTGTTGTATGCGCTTGGTTTCAAGCTTCTAAGACCTTCCAATTTCAAGCTATGAAGGAAAAGTGAAGACACGTTTACTTTTCATATTTCATGACAGTTGGCTGAGACGGCCAAAACATGCGCTCGTGGAAACTTTTTTCAAAATCCACTTTGGGCTTGTAAGATGTTGTAAAGTGACTTTCTGTCACAATGCAGTACATGCACCTCAACACCCAACTTCATGAACACCACATCAGAGTGAATGATGCGACTGAACCGCGTGCGCTGGAGCCACCAGTGAGCGGCCAGTAGCTCATTGAGGCCCTTTGTGTTGTATGCGCTTGGTTTCAAGCTTCTAAGACCTTCCAATTTCAAGCTATGAAGGAAAAGTGAAGACACGTTTACTTTTCATATTTCATGACAGTTGGCTGAGACGGCCAAAACATGCGCTCGTGGAAACTTTTTTCAAAATCCACTTTGGGCTTGTAAGATGTTGTAAAGTGACTTTCTGTCACAATGCAGTACATGCACCTCAACACCCAACTTCATGAACACCACATCAGAGTGAATGATGCGACTGAACCGCGTGCGCTGGAGCCACCAGTGAGCGGCCAGTAGCTCATTGAGGCCCTTTGTGTTGTATGCGCTTGGTTTCAAGCTTCTAAGACCTTCCAATTTCAAGCTATGAAGGAAAAGTGAAGACACGTTTACTTTTCATATTTCATGACAGTTGGCTGAGACGGCCAAAACATGCGCTCGTGGAAACTTTTTTCAAAATCCACTTTGGGCTTGTAAGATGTTGTAAAGTGACTTTCTGTCACAATGCAGTACATGCACCTCAACACCCAACTTCATGAACACCACATCAGAGTGAATGATGCGACTGAACCGCGTGCGCTGGAGCCACCAGTGAGCGGCCAGTAGCTCATTGAGGCCCTTTGTGTTGTATGCGCTTGGTTTCAAGCTTCTAAGACCTTCCAATTTCAAGCTATGAAGGAAAAGTGAAGACACGTTTACTTTTCATATTTCATGACAGTTGGCTGAGACGGCCAAAACATGCGCTCGTGGAAACTTTTTTCAAAATCCACTTTGGGCTTGTAAGATGTTGTAAAGTGACTTTCTGTCACAATGCAGTACATGCACCTCAACACCCAACTTCATGAACACCACATCAGAGTGAATGATGCGACTGAACCGCGTGCGCTGGAGCCACCAGTGAGCGGCCAGTAGCTCATTGAGGCCCTTTGTGTTGTATGCGCTTGGTTTCAAGCTTCTAAGACCTTCCAATTTCAAGCTATGAAGGAAAAGTGAAGACACGTTTACTTTTCATATTTCATGACAGTTGGCTGAGACGGCCAAAACATGCGCTCGTGGAAACTTTTTTCAAAATCCACTTTGGGCTTGTAAGATGTTGTAAAGTGACTTTCTGTCACAATGCAGTACATGCACCTCAACACCCAACTTCATGAACACCACATCAGAGTGAATGATGCGACTGAACCGCGTGCGCTGGAGCCACCAGTGAGCGGCCAGTAGCTCATTGAGGCCCTTTGTGTTGTATGCGCTTGGTTTCAAGCTTCTAAGACCTTCCAATTTCAAGCTATGAAGGAAAAGTGAAGACACGTTTACTTTTCATATTTCATGACAGTTGGCTGAGACGGCCAAAACATGCGCTCGTGGAAACTTTTTTCAAAATCCACTTTGGGCTTGTAAGATGTTGTAAAGTGACTTTCTGTCACAATGCAGTACATGCACCTCAACACCCAACTTCATGAACACCACATCAGAGTGAATGATGCGACTGAACCGCGTGCGCTGGAGCCACCAGTGAGCGGCCAGTAGCTCATTGAGGCCCTTTGTGTTGTATGCGCTTGGTTTCAAGCTTCTAAGACCTTCCAATTTCAAGCTATGAAGGAAAAGTGAAGACACGTTTACTTTTCATATTTCATGACAGTTGGCTGAGACGGCCAAAACATGCGCTCGTGGAAACTTTTTTCAAAATCCACTTTGGGCTTGTAAGATGTTGTAAAGTGACTTTCTGTCACAATGCAGTACATGCACCTCAACACCCAACTTCATGAACACCACATCAGAGTGAATGATGCGACTGAACCGCGTGCGCTGGAGCCACCAGTGAGCGGCCAGTAGCTCATTGAGGCCCTTTGTGTTGTATGCGCTTGGTTTCAAGCTTCTAAGACCTTCCAATTTCAAGCTATGAAGGAAAAGTGAAGACACGTTTACTTTTCATATTTCATGACAGTTGGCTGAGACGGCCAAAACATGCGCTCGTGGAAACTTTTTTCAAAATCCACTTTGGGCTTGTAAGATGTTGTAAAGTGACTTTCTGTCACAATGCAGTACATGCACCTCAACACCCAACTTCATGAACACCACATCAGAGTGAATGATGCGACTGAACCGCGTGCGCTGGAGCCACCAGTGAGCGGCCAGTAGCTCATTGAGGCCCTTTGTGTTGTATGCGCTTGGTTTCAAGCTTCTAAGACCTTCCAATTTCAAGCTATGAAGGAAAAGTGAAGACACGTTTACTTTTCATATTTCATGACAGTTGGCTGAGACGGCCAAAACATGCGCTCGTGGAAACTTTTTTCAAAATCCACTTTGGGCTTGTAAGATGTTGTAAAGTGACTTTCTGTCACAATGCAGTACATGCACCTCAACACCCAACTTCATGAACACACACATCAGAGTGAATGATGCGACTGAACCGCGTGTGCGCTGAGCCACCAGTGAGCGGCCCAGTAGCTCATTGAGGGCCCCCCCTTTGTGTTGTATGGCGCTTGGTTTCAAGCTTCTAAGATCTTCCAATTTTCAAAGCTATGAAGGAAAAGTGAAGACACGTTTACATTTCATATTTCATGACAGTTGGCTGAGGACGGCCTCGTGGAAACTTTTTTCAAAATCCACTTTGGGCTTGTAAGATGTTGTAAAGTGACTTTCTGTCACAATGCAGTACATGCACCTCAACACCCAACTTCATGAACACCACATCAGAGTGAATGATGCGACTGAACCGCGTGCGCTGGAGCCACCAGTGAGCGGCCAGTAGCTCATTGAGGCCCTTTGTGTTGTATGCGCTTGGTTTCAAGCTTCTAAGACCTTCCAATTTCAAGCTATGAAGGAAAAGTGAAGACACGTTTACTTTTCATATTTCATGACAGTTGGCTGAGACGGCCAAAACATGCGCTCGTGGAAACTTTTTTCAAAATCCACTTTGGGCTTGTAAGATGTTGTAAAGTGACTTTCTGTCACAATGCAGTACATGCACCTCAACACCCAACTTCATGAACACCACATCAGAGTGAATGATGCGACTGAACCGCGTGCGCTGGAGCCACCAGTGAGCGGCCAGTAGCTCATTGAGGCCCTTTGTGTTGTATGCGCTTGGTTTCAAGCTTCTAAGACCTTCCAATTTCAAGCTATGAAGGAAAAGTGAAGACACGTTTACTTTTCATATTTCATGACAGTTGGCTGAGACGGCCAAAACATGCGCTCGTGGAAACTTTTTTCAAAATCCACTTTGGGCTTGTAAGATGTTGTAAAGTGACTTTCTGTCACAATGCAGTACATGCACCTCAACACCCAACTTCATGAACACCACATCAGAGTGAATGATGCGACTGAACCGCGTGCGCTGGAGCCACCAGTGAGCGGCCAGTAGCTCATTGAGGCCCTTTGTGTTGTATGCGCTTGGTTTCAAGCTTCTAAGACCTTCCAATTTCAAGCTATGAAGGAAAAGTGAAGACACGTTTACTTTTCATATTTCATGACAGTTGGCTGAGACGGCCAAAACATGCGCTCGTGGAAACTTTTTTCAAAATCCACTTTGGGCTTGTAAGATGTTGTAAAGTGACTTTCTGTCACAATGCAGTACATGCACCTCAACACCCAACTTCATGAACACCACATCAGAGTGAATGATGCGACTGAACCGCGTGCGCTGGAGCCACCAGTGAGCGGCCAGTAGCTCATTGAGGCCCTTTGTGTTGTATGCGCTTGGTTTCAAGCTTCTAAGACCTTCCAATTTCAAGCTATGAAGGAAAAGTGAAGACACGTTTACTTTTCATATTTCATGACAGTTGGCTGAGACGGCCAAAACATGCGCTCGTGGAAACTTTTTTCAAAATCCACTTTGGGCTTGTAAGATGTTGTAAAGTGACTTTCTGTCACAATGCAGTACATGCACCTCAACACCCAACTTCATGAACACCACATCAGAGTGAATGATGCGACTGAACCGCGTGCGCTGGAGCCACCAGTGAGCGGCCAGTAGCTCATTGAGGCCCTTTGTGTTGTATGCGCTTGGTTTCAAGCTTCTAAGACCTTCCAATTTCAAGCTATGAAGGAAAAGTGAAGACACGTTTACTTTTCATATTTCATGACAGTTGGCTGAGACGGCCAAAACATGCGCTCGTGGAAACTTTTTTCAAAATCCACTTTGGGCTTGTAAGATGTTGTAAAGTGACTTTCTGTCACAATGCAGTACATGCACCTCAACACCCAACTTCATGAACACCACATCAGAGTGAATGATGCGACTGAACCGCGTGCGCTGGAGCCACCAGTGAGCGGCCAGTAGCTCATTGAGGCCCTTTGTGTTGTATGCGCTTGGTTTCAAGCTTCTAAGACCTTCCAATTTCAAGCTATGAAGGAAAAGTGAAGACACGTTTACTTTTCATATTTCATGACAGTTGGCTGAGACGGCCAAAACATGCGCTCGTGGAAACTTTTTTCAAAATCCACTTTGGGCTTGTAAGATGTTGTAAAGTGACTTTCTGTCACAATGCAGTACATGCACCTCAACACCCAACTTCATGAACACCACATCAGAGTGAATGATGCGACTGAACCGCGTGCGCTGGAGCCACCAGTGAGCGGCCAGTAGCTCATTGAGGCCCTTTGTGTTGTATGCGCTTGGTTTCAAGCTTCTAAGACCTTCCAATTTCAAGCTATGAAGGAAAAGTGAAGACACGTTTACTTTTCATATTTCATGACAGTTGGCTGAGACGGCCAAAACATGCGCTCGTGGAAACTTTTTTCAAAATCCACTTTGGGCTTGTAAGATGTTGTAAAGTGACTTTCTGTCACAATGCAGTACATGCACCTCAACACCCAACTTCATGAACACCACATCAGAGTGAATGATGCGACTGAACCGCGTGCGCTGGAGCCACCAGTGAGCGGCCAGTAGCTCATTGAGGCCCTTTGTGTTGTATGCGCTTGGTTTCAAGCTTCTAAGACCTTCCAATTTCAAGCTATGAAGGAAAAGTGAAGACACGTTTACTTTTCATATTTCATGACAGTTGGCTGAGACGGCCAAAACATGCGCTCGTGGAAACTTTTTTCAAAATCCACTTTGGGCTTGTAAGATGTTGTAAAGTGACTTTCTGTCACAATGCAGTACATGCACCTCAACACCCAACTTCATGAACACCACATCAGAGTGAATGATGCGACTGAACCGCGTGCGCTGGAGCCACCAGTGAGCGGCCAGTAGCTCATTGAGGCCCTTTGTGTTGTATGCGCTTGGTTTCAAGCTTCTAAGACCTTCCAATTTCAAGCTATGAAGGAAAAGTGAAGACACGTTTACTTTTCATATTTCATGACAGTTGGCTGAGACGGCCAAAACATGCGCTCGTGGAAACTTTTTTCAAAATCCACTTTGGGCTTGTAAGATGTTGTAAAGTGACTTTCTGTCACAATGCAGTACATGCACCTCAACACCCAACTTCATGAACACCACATCAGAGTGAATGATGCGACTGAACCGCGTGCGCTGGAGCCACCAGTGAGCGGCCAGTAGCTCATTGAGGCCCTTTGTGTTGTATGCGCTTGGTTTCAAGCTTCTAAGACCTTCCAATTTCAAGCTATGAAGGAAAAGTGAAGACACGTTTACTTTTCATATTTCATGACAGTTGGCTGAGACGGCCAAAACATGCGCTCGTGGAAACTTTTTTCAAAATCCACTTTGGGCTTGTAAGATGTTGTAAAGTGACTTTCTGTCACAATGCAGTACATGCACCTCAACACCCAACTTCATGAACACCACATCAGAGTGAATGATGCGACTGAACCGCGTGCGCTGGAGCCACCAGTGAGCGGCCAGTAGCTCATTGAGGCCCTTTGTGTTGTATGCGCTTGGTTTCAAGCTTCTAAGACCTTCCAATTTCAAGCTATGAAGGAAAAGTGAAGACACGTTTACTTTTCATATTTCATGACAGTTGGCTGAGACGGCCAAAACATGCGCTCGTGGAAACTTTTTTCAAAATCCACTTTGGGCTTGTAAGATGTTGTAAAGTGACTTTCTGTCACAATGCAGTACATGCACCTCAACACCCAACTTCATGAACACCACATCAGAGTGAATGATGCGACTGAACCGCGTGCGCTGGAGCCACCAGTGAGCGGCCAGTAGCTCATTGAGGCCCTTTGTGTTGTATGCGCTTGGTTTCAAGCTTCTAAGACCTTCCAATTTCAAGCTATGAAGGAAAAGTGAAGACACGTTTACTTTTCATATTTCATGACAGTTGGCTGAGACGGCCAAAACATGCGCTCGTGGAAACTTTTTTCAAAATCCACTTTGGGCTTGTAAGATGTTGTAAAGTGACTTTCTGTCACAATGCAGTACATGCACCTCAACACCCAACTTCATGAACACCACATCAGAGTGAATGATGCGACTGAACCGCGTGCGCTGGAGCCACCAGTGAGCGGCCAGTAGCTCATTGAGGCCCTTTGTGTTGTATGCGCTTGGTTTCAAGCTTCTAAGACCTTCCAATTTCAAGCTATGAAGGAAAAGTGAAGACACGTTTACTTTTCATATTTCATGACAGTTGGCTGAGACGGCCAAAACATGCGCTCGTGGAAACTTTTTTCAAAATCCACTTTGGGCTTGTAAGATGTTGTAAAGTGACTTTCTGTCACAATGCAGTACATGCACCTCAACACCCAACTTCATGAACACCACATCAGAGTGAATGATGCGACTGAACCGCGTGCGCTGGAGCCACCAGTGAGCGGCCAGTAGCTCATTGAGGCCCTTTGTGTTGTATGCGCTTGGTTTCAAGCTTCTAAGACCTTCCAATTTCAAGCTATGAAGGAAAAGTGAAGACACGTTTACTTTTCATATTTCATGACAGTTGGCTGAGACGGCCAAAACATGCGCTCGTGGAAACTTTTTTCAAAATCCACTTTGGGCTTGTAAGATGTTGTAAAGTGACTTTCTGTCACAATGCAGTACATGCACCTCAACACCCAACTTCATGAACACCACATCAGAGTGAATGATGCGACTGAACCGCGTGCGCTGGAGCCACCAGTGAGCGGCCAGTAGCTCATTGAGGCCCTTTGTGTTGTATGCGCTTGGTTTCAAGCTTCTAAGACCTTCCAATTTCAAGCTATGAAGGAAAAGTGAAGACACGTTTACTTTTCATATTTCATGACAGTTGGCTGAGACGGCCAAAACATGCGCTCGTGGAAACTTTTTTCAAAATCCACTTTGGGCTTGTAAGATGTTGTAAAGTGACTTTCTGTCACAATGCAGTACATGCACCTCAACACCCAACTTCATGAACACCACATCAGAGTGAATGATGCGACTGAACCGCGTGCGCTGGAGCCACCAGTGAGCGGCCAGTAGCTCATTGAGGCCCTTTGTGTTGTATGCGCTTGGTTTCAAGCTTCTAAGACCTTCCAATTTCAAGCTATGAAGGAAAAGTGAAGACACGTTTACTTTTCATATTTCATGACAGTTGGCTGAGACGGCCAAAACATGCGCTCGTGGAAACTTTTTTCAAAATCCACTTTGGGCTTGTAAGATGTTGTAAAGTGACTTTCTGTCACAATGCAGTACATGCACCTCAACACCCAACTTCATGAACACCACATCAGAGTGAATGATGCGACTGAACCGCGTGCGCTGGAGCCACCAGTGAGCGGCCAGTAGCTCATTGAGGCCCTTTGTGTTGTATGCGCTTGGTTTCAAGCTTCTAAGACCTTCCAATTTCAAGCTATGAAGGAAAAGTGAAGACACGTTTACTTTTCATATTTCATGACAGTTGGCTGAGACGGCCAAAACATGCGCTCGTGGAAACTTTTTTCAAAATCCACTTTGGGCTTGTAAGATGTTGTAAAGTGACTTTCTGTCACAATGCAGTACATGCACCTCAACACCCAACTTCATGAACACCACATCAGAGTGAATGATGCGACTGAACCGCGTGCGCTGGAGCCACCAGTGAGCGGCCAGTAGCTCATTGAGGCCCTTTGTGTTGTATGCGCTTGGTTTCAAGCTTCTAAGACCTTCCAATTTCAAGCTATGAAGGAAAAGTGAAGACACGTTTACTTTTCATATTTCATGACAGTTGGCTGAGACGGCCAAAACATGCGCTCGTGGAAACTTTTTTCAAAATCCACTTTGGGCTTGTAAGATGTTGTAAAGTGACTTTCTGTCACAATGCAGTACATGCACCTCAACACCCAACTTCATGAACACCACATCAGAGTGAATGATGCGACTGAACCGCGTGCGCTGGAGCCACCAGTGAGCGGCCAGTAGCTCATTGAGGCCCTTTGTGTTGTATGCGCTTGGTTTCAAGCTTCTAAGACCTTCCAATTTCAAGCTATGAAGGAAAAGTGAAGACACGTTTACTTTTCATATTTCATGACAGTTGGCTGAGACGGCCAAAACATGCGCTCGTGGAAACTTTTTTCAAAATCCACTTTGGGCTTGTAAGATGTTGTAAAGTGACTTTCTGTCACAATGCAGTACATGCACCTCAACACCCAACTTCATGAACACCACATCAGAGTGAATGATGCGACTGAACCGCGTGCGCTGGAGCCACCAGTGAGCGGCCAGTAGCTCATTGAGGCCCTTTGTGTTGTATGCGCTTGGTTTCAAGCTTCTAAGACCTTCCAATTTCAAGCTATGAAGGAAAAGTGAAGACACGTTTACTTTTCATATTTCATGACAGTTGGCTGAGACGGCCAAAACATGCGCTCGTGGAAACTTTTTTCAAAATCCACTTTGGGCTTGTAAGATGTTGTAAAGTGACTTTCTGTCACAATGCAGTACATGCACCTCAACACCCAACTTCATGAACACCACATCAGAGTGAATGATGCGACTGAACCGCGTGCGCTGGAGCCACCAGTGAGCGGCCAGTAGCTCATTGAGGCCCTTTGTGTTGTATGCGCTTGGTTTCAAGCTTCTAAGACCTTCCAATTTCAAGCTATGAAGGAAAAGTGAAGACACGTTTACTTTTCATATTTCATGACAGTTGGCTGAGACGGCCAAAACATGCGCTCGTGGAAACTTTTTTCAAAATCCACTTTGGGCTTGTAAGATGTTGTAAAGTGACTTTCTGTCACAATGCAGTACATGCACCTCAACACCCAACTTCATGAACACCACATCAGAGTGAATGATGCGACTGAACCGCGTGCGCTGGAGCCACCAGTGAGCGGCCAGTAGCTCATTGAGGCCCTTTGTGTTGTATGCGCTTGGTTTCAAGCTTCTAAGACCTTCCAATTTCAAGCTATGAAGGAAAAGTGAAGACACGTTTACTTTTCATATTTCATGACAGTTGGCTGAGACGGCCAAAACATGCGCTCGTGGAAACTTTTTTCAAAATCCACTTTGGGCTTGTAAGATGTTGTAAAGTGACTTTCTGTCACAATGCAGTACATGCACCTCAACACCCAACTTCATGAACACCACATCAGAGTGAATGATGCGACTGAACCGCGTGCGCTGGAGCCACCAGTGAGCGGCCAGTAGCTCATTGAGGCCCTTTGTGTTGTATGCGCTTGGTTTCAAGCTTCTAAGACCTTCCAATTTCAAGCTATGAAGGAAAAGTGAAGACACGTTTACTTTTCATATTTCATGACAGTTGGCTGAGACGGCCAAAACATGCGCTCGTGGAAACTTTTTTCAAAATCCACTTTGGGCTTGTAAGATGTTGTAAAGTGACTTTCTGTCACAATGCAGTACATGCACCTCAACACCCAACTTCATGAACACCACATCAGAGTGAATGATGCGACTGAACCGCGTGCGCTGGAGCCACCAGTGAGCGGCCAGTAGCTCATTGAGGCCCTTTGTGTTGTATGCGCTTGGTTTCAAGCTTCTAAGACCTTCCAATTTCAAGCTATGAAGGAAAAGTGAAGACACGTTTACTTTTCATATTTCATGACAGTTGGCTGAGACGGCCAAAACATGCGCTCGTGGAAACTTTTTTCAAAATCCACTTTGGGCTTGTAAGATGTTGTAAAGTGACTTTCTGTCACAATGCAGTACATGCACCTCAACACCCAACTTCATGAACACCACATCAGAGTGAATGATGCGACTGAACCGCGTGCGCTGGAGCCACCAGTGAGCGGCCAGTAGCTCATTGAGGCCCTTTGTGTTGTATGCGCTTGGTTTCAAGCTTCTAAGACCTTCCAATTTCAAGCTATGAAGGAAAAGTGAAGACACGTTTACTTTTCATATTTCATGACAGTTGGCTGAGACGGCCAAAACATGCGCTCGTGGAAACTTTTTTCAAAATCCACTTTGGGCTTGTAAGATGTTGTAAAGTGACTTTCTGTCACAATGCAGTACATGCACCTCAACACCCAACTTCATGAACACCACATCAGAGTGAATGATGCGACTGAACCGCGTGCGCTGGAGCCACCAGTGAGCGGCCAGTAGCTCATTGAGGCCCTTTGTGTTGTATGCGCTTGGTTTCAAGCTTCTAAGACCTTCCAATTTCAAGCTATGAAGGAAAAGTGAAGACACGTTTACTTTTCATATTTCATGACAGTTGGCTGAGACGGCCAAAACATGCGCTCGTGGAAACTTTTTTCAAAATCCACTTTGGGCTTGTAAGATGTTGTAAAGTGACTTTCTGTCACAATGCAGTACATGCACCTCAACACCCAACTTCATGAACACCACATCAGAGTGAATGATGCGACTGAACCGCGTGCGCTGGAGCCACCAGTGAGCGGCCAGTAGCTCATTGAGGCCCTTTGTGTTGTATGCGCTTGGTTTCAAGCTTCTAAGACCTTCCAATTTCAAGCTATGAAGGAAAAGTGAAGACACGTTTACTTTTCATATTTCATGACAGTTGGCTGAGACGGCCAAAACATGCGCTCGTGGAAACTTTTTTCAAAATCCACTTTGGGCTTGTAAGATGTTGTAAAGTGACTTTCTGTCACAATGCAGTACATGCACCTCAACACCCAACTTCATGAACACCACATCAGAGTGAATGATGCGACTGAACCGCGTGCGCTGGAGCCACCAGTGAGCGGCCAGTAGCTCATTGAGGCCCTTTGTGTTGTATGCGCTTGGTTTCAAGCTTCTAAGACCTTCCAATTTCAAGCTATGAAGGAAAAGTGAAGACACGTTTACTTTTCATATTTCATGACAGTTGGCTGAGACGGCCAAAACATGCGCTCGTGGAAACTTTTTTCAAAATCCACTTTGGGCTTGTAAGATGTTGTAAAGTGACTTTCTGTCACAATGCAGTACATGCACCTCAACACCCAACTTCATGAACACCACATCAGAGTGAATGATGCGACTGAACCGCGTGCGCTGGAGCCACCAGTGAGCGGCCAGTAGCTCATTGAGGCCCTTTGTGTTGTATGCGCTTGGTTTCAAGCTTCTAAGACCTTCCAATTTCAAGCTATGAAGGAAAAGTGAAGACACGTTTACTTTTCATATTTCATGACAGTTGGCTGAGACGGCCAAAACATGCGCTCGTGGAAACTTTTTTCAAAATCCACTTTGGGCTTGTAAGATGTTGTAAAGTGACTTTCTGTCACAATGCAGTACATGCACCTCAACACCCAACTTCATGAACACCACATCAGAGTGAATGATGCGACTGAACCGCGTGCGCTGGAGCCACCAGTGAGCGGCCAGTAGCTCATTGAGGCCCTTTGTGTTGTATGCGCTTGGTTTCAAGCTTCTAAGACCTTCCAATTTCAAGCTATGAAGGAAAAGTGAAGACACGTTTACTTTTCATATTTCATGACAGTTGGCTGAGACGGCCAAAACATGCGCTCGTGGAAACTTTTTTCAAAATCCACTTTGGGCTTGTAAGATGTTGTAAAGTGACTTTCTGTCACAATGCAGTACATGCACCTCAACACCCAACTTCATGAACACCACATCAGAGTGAATGATGCGACTGAACCGCGTGCGCTGGAGCCACCAGTGAGCGGCCAGTAGCTCATTGAGGCCCTTTGTGTTGTATGCGCTTGGTTTCAAGCTTCTAAGACCTTCCAATTTCAAGCTATGAAGGAAAAGTGAAGACACGTTTACTTTTCATATTTCATGACAGTTGGCTGAGACGGCCAAAACATGCGCTCGTGGAAACTTTTTTCAAAATCCACTTTGGGCTTGTAAGATGTTGTAAAGTGACTTTCTGTCACAATGCAGTACATGCACCTCAACACCCAACTTCATGAACACCACATCAGAGTGAATGATGCGACTGAACCGCGTGCGCTGGAGCCACCAGTGAGCGGCCAGTAGCTCATTGAGGCCCTTTGTGTTGTATGCGCTTGGTTTCAAGCTTCTAAGACCTTCCAATTTCAAGCTATGAAGGAAAAGTGAAGACACGTTTACTTTTCATATTTCATGACAGTTGGCTGAGACGGCCAAAACATGCGCTCGTGGAAACTTTTTTCAAAATCCACTTTGGGCTTGTAAGATGTTGTAAAGTGACTTTCTGTCACAATGCAGTACATGCACCTCAACACCCAACTTCATGAACACCACATCAGAGTGAATGATGCGACTGAACCGCGTGCGCTGGAGCCACCAGTGAGCGGCCAGTAGCTCATTGAGGCCCTTTGTGTTGTATGCGCTTGGTTTCAAGCTTCTAAGACCTTCCAATTTCAAGCTATGAAGGAAAAGTGAAGACACGTTTACTTTTCATATTTCATGACAGTTGGCTGAGACGGCCAAAACATGCGCTCGTGGAAACTTTTTTCAAAATCCACTTTGGGCTTGTAAGATGTTGTAAAGTGACTTTCTGTCACAATGCAGTACATGCACCTCAACACCCAACTTCATGAACACCACATCAGAGTGAATGATGCGACTGAACCGCGTGCGCTGGAGCCACCAGTGAGCGGCCAGTAGCTCATTGAGGCCCTTTGTGTTGTATGCGCTTGGTTTCAAGCTTCTAAGACCTTCCAATTTCAAGCTATGAAGGAAAAGTGAAGACACGTTTACTTTTCATATTTCATGACAGTTGGCTGAGACGGCCAAAACATGCGCTCGTGGAAACTTTTTTCAAAATCCACTTTGGGCTTGTAAGATGTTGTAAAGTGACTTTCTGTCACAATGCAGTACATGCACCTCAACACCCAACTTCATGAACACCACATCAGAGTGAATGATGCGACTGAACCGCGTGCGCTGGAGCCACCAGTGAGCGGCCAGTAGCTCATTGAGGCCCTTTGTGTTGTATGCGCTTGGTTTCAAGCTTCTAAGACCTTCCAATTTCAAGCTATGAAGGAAAAGTGAAGACACGTTTACTTTTCATATTTCATGACAGTTGGCTGAGACGGCCAAAACATGCGCTCGTGGAAACTTTTTTCAAAATCCACTTTGGGCTTGTAAGATGTTGTAAAGTGACTTTCTGTCACAATGCAGTACATGCACCTCAACACCCAACTTCATGAACACCACATCAGAGTGAATGATGCGACTGAACCGCGTGCGCTGGAGCCACCAGTGAGCGGCCAGTAGCTCATTGAGGCCCTTTGTGTTGTATGCGCTTGGTTTCAAGCTTCTAAGACCTTCCAATTTCAAGCTATGAAGGAAAAGTGAAGACACGTTTACTTTTCATATTTCATGACAGTTGGCTGAGACGGCCAAAACATGCGCTCGTGGAAACTTTTTTCAAAATCCACTTTGGGCTTGTAAGATGTTGTAAAGTGACTTTCTGTCACAATGCAGTACATGCACCTCAACACCCAACTTCATGAACACCACATCAGAGTGAATGATGCGACTGAACCGCGTGCGCTGGAGCCACCAGTGAGCGGCCAGTAGCGCATTGAGGCCCTTTGTGTTGTATGCGCTTGGTTTCAAGCTTCTAAGACCTTCCAATTTCAAGCTATGAAGGAAAAGTGAAGACACGTTTACTTTTCATATTTCATGACAGTTGGCTGAGACGGCCAAAACATGCGCTCGTGGAAACTTTTTTCAAAATCCACTTTGGGCTTGTAAGATGTTGTAAAGTGACTTTCTGTCACAATGCAGTACATGCACCTCAACACCCAACTTCATGAACACCACATCAGAGTGAATGATGCGACTGAACCGCGTGCGCTGGAGCCACCAGTGAGCGGCCAGTAGCTCATTGAGGCCCTTTGTGTTGTATGCGCTTGGTTTCAAGCTTCTAAGACCTTCCAATTTCAAGCTATGAAGGAAAAGTGAAGACACGTTTACTTTTCATATTTCATGACAGTTGGCTGAGACGGCCAAAACATGCGCTCGTGGAAACTTTTTTCAAAATCCACTTTGGGCTTGTAAGATGTTGTAAAGTGACTTTCTGTCACAATGCAGTACATGCACCTCAACACCCAACTTCATGAACACCACATCAGAGTGAATGATGCGACTGAACCGCGTGCGCTGGAGCCACCAGTGAGCGGCCAGTAGCTCATTGAGGCCCTTTGTGTTGTATGCGCTTGGTTTCAAGCTTCTAAGACCTTCCAATTTCAAGCTATGAAGGAAAAGTGAAGACACGTTTACTTTTCATATTTCATGACAGTTGGCTGAGACGGCCAAAACATGCGCTCGTGGAAACTTTTTTCAAAATCCACTTTGGGCTTGTAAGATGTTGTAAAGTGACTTTCTGTCACAATGCAGTACATGCACCTCAACACCCAACTTCATGAACACCACATCAGAGTGAATGATGCGACTGAACCGCGTGCGCTGGAGCCACCAGTGAGCGGCCAGTAGCTCATTGAGGCCCTTTGTGTTGTATGCGCTTGGTTTCAAGCTTCTAAGACCTTCCAATTTCAAGCTATGAAGGAAAAGTGAAGACACGTTTACTTTTCATATTTCATGACAGTTGGCTGAGACGGCCAAAACATGCGCTCGTGGAAACTTTTTTCAAAATCCACTTTGGGCTTGTAAGATGTTGTAAAGTGACTTTCTGTCACAATGCAGTACATGCACCTCAACACCCAACTTCATGAACACCACATCAGAGTGAATGATGCGACTGAACCGCGTGCGCTGGAGCCACCAGTGAGCGGCCAGTAGCTCATTGAGGCCCTTTGTGTTGTATGCGCTTGGTTTCAAGCTTCTAAGACCTTCCAATTTCAAGCTATGAAGGAAAAGTGAAGACACGTTTACTTTTCATATTTCATGACAGTTGGCTGAGACGGCCAAAACATGCGCTCGTGGAAACTTTTTTCAAAATCCACTTTGGGCTTGTAAGATGTTGTAAAGTGACTTTCTGTCACAATGCAGTACATGCACCTCAACACCCAACTTCATGAACACCACATCAGAGTGAATGATGCGACTGAACCGCGTGCGCTGGAGCCACCAGTGAGCGGCCAGTAGCTCATTGAGGCCCTTTGTGTTGTATGCGCTTGGTTTCAAGCTTCTAAGACCTTCCAATTTCAAGCTATGAAGGAAAAGTGAAGACACGTTTACTTTTCATATTTCATGACAGTTGGCTGAGACGGCCAAAACATGCGCTCGTGGAAACTTTTTTCAAAATCCACTTTGGGCTTGTAAGATGTTGTAAAGTGACTTTCTGTCACAATGCAGTACATGCACCTCAACACCCAACTTCATGAACACCACATCAGAGTGAATGATGCGACTGAACCGCGTGCGCTGGAGCCACCAGTGAGCGGCCAGTAGCTCATTGAGGCCCTTTGTGTTGTATGCGCTTGGTTTCAAGCTTCTAAGACCTTCCAATTTCAAGCTATGAAGGAAAAGTGAAGACACGTTTACTTTTCATATTTCATGACAGTTGGCTGAGACGGCCAAAACATGCGCTCGTGGAAACTTTTTTCAAAATCCACTTTGGGCTTGTAAGATGTTGTAAAGTGACTTTCTGTCACAATGCAGTACATGCACCTCAACACCCAACTTCATGAACACCACATCAGAGTGAATGATGCGACTGAACCGCGTGCGCTGGAGCCACCAGTGAGCGGCCAGTAGCTCATTGAGGCCCTTTGTGTTGTATGCGCTTGGTTTCAAGCTTCTAAGACCTTCCAATTTCAAGCTATGAAGGAAAAGTGAAGACACGTTTACTTTTCATATTTCATGACAGTTGGCTGAGACGGCCAAAACATGCGCTCGTGGAAACTTTTTTCAAAATCCACTTTGGGCTTGTAAGATGTTGTAAAGTGACTTTCTGTCACAATGCAGTACATGCACCTCAACACCCAACTTCATGAACACCACATCAGAGTGAATGATGCGACTGAACCGCGTGCGCTGGAGCCACCAGTGAGCGGCCAGTAGCTCATTGAGGCCCTTTGTGTTGTATGCGCTTGGTTTCAAGCTTCTAAGACCTTCCAATTTCAAGCTATGAAGGAAAAGTGAAGACACGTTTACTTTTCATATTTCATGACAGTTGGCTGAGACGGCCAAAACATGCGCTCGTGGAAACTTTTTTCAAAATCCACTTTGGGCTTGTAAGATGTTGTAAAGTGACTTTCTGTCACAATGCAGCACATGCACCTCAACACCCAACTTCATGAACACCACATCAGAGTGAATGATGCGACTGAACCGCGTGCGCTGGAGCCACCAGTGAGCGGCCAGTAGCTCATTGAGGCCCTTTGTGTTGTATGCGCTTGGTTTCAAGCTTCTAAGACCTTCCAATTTCAAGCTATGAAGGAAAAGTGAAGACACGTTTACTTTTCATATTTCATGACAGTTGGCTGAGACGGCCAAAACATGCGCTCGTGGAAACTTTTTTCAAAATCCACTTTGGGCTTGTAAGATGTTGTAAAGTGACTTTCTGTCACAATGCAGCACATGCGCCTCAACACCCAACTTCATGAACACCACATCAGAGTGAATGATGCGACTGAACCGCGTGCGCTGGAGCCACCAGTGAGCGGCCAGTAGCTCATTGAGGCCCTTTGTGTTGTATGCGCTTGGTTTCAAGCTTCTAAGACCTTCCAATTTCAAGCTATGAAGGAAAAGTGAAGACACGTTTACTTTTCATATTTCATGACAGTTGGCTGAGACGGCCAAAACATGCGCTCGTGGAAACTTTTTTCAAAATCCACTTTGGGCTTGTAAGATGTTGTAAAGTGACTTTCTGTCACAATGCAGCACATGCGCCTCAACACCCAACTTCATGAACACCACATCAGAGTGAATGATGCGACTGAACCGCGTGCGCTGGAGCCACCAGTGAGCGGCCAGTAGCTCATTGAGGCCCTTTGTGTTGTATGCGCTTGGTTTCAAGCTTCTAAGACCTTCACATTTCAAGCTATGAAGGAAAAGTGAAGACACGTTTACTTTTCATATTTCATGACAGTTGGCTGAGACGGCCAAAACATGCGCTCGTGGAAACTTTTTTCAAAATCCACTTTGGGCTTGTAAGATGTTGTAAAGTGACTTTCTGTCACAATGCAGCACATGCACCTCAACACCCAACTTCATGAACACCACATCAGAGTGAATGATGCGACTGAACCGCGTGCGCTGGAGCCACCAGTGAGCGGCCAGTAGCTCATTGAGGCCCTTTGTGTTGTATGCGCTTGGTTTCAAGCTTCTAAGACCTTCCAATTTCAAGCTATGAAGGAAAAGTGAAGACACGTTTACTTTTCATATTTCATGACAGTTGGCTGAGACGGCCAAAACATGCGCTCGTGGAAACTTTTTTCAAAATCCACTTTGGGCTTGTAAGATGTTGTAAAGTGACTTTCTGTCACAATGCAGCACATGCGCCTCAACACCCAACTTCATGAACACCACATCAGAGTGAATGATGCGACTGAACCGCGTGCGCTGGAGCCACCAGTGAGCGGCCAGTAGCTCATTGAGGCCCTTTGTGTTGTATGCGCTTGGTTTCAAGCTTCTAAGACCTTCCAATTTCAAGCTATGAAGGAAAAGTGAAGACACGTTTACTTTTCATATTTCATGACAGTTGGCTGAGACGGCCAAAACATGCGCTCGTGGAAACTTTTTTCAAAATCCACTTTGGGCTTGTAAGATGTTGTAAAGTGACTTTCTGTCACAATGCAGCACATGCGCCTCAACACCCAACTTCATGAACACCACATCAGAGTGAATGATGCGACTGAACCGCGTGCGCTGGAGCCACCAGTGAGCGGCCAGTAGCTCATTGAGGCCCTTTGTGTTGTATGCGCTTGGTTTCAAGCTTCTAAGACCTTCACATTTCAAGCTATGAAGGAAAAGTGAAGACACGTTTACTTTTCATATTTCATGACAGTTGGCTGAGACGGCCAAAACATGCGCTCGTGGAAACTTTTTTCAAAATCCACTTTGGGCTTGTAAGATGTTGTAAAGTGACTTTCTGTCACAATGCAGCACATGCGCCTCAACACCCAACTTCATGAACACCACATCAGAGTGAATGATGCGACTGAACCGCGTGCGCTGGAGCCACCAGTGAGCGGCCAGTAGCTCATTGAGGCCCTTTGTGTTGTATGCGCTTGGTTTCAAGCTTCTAAGACCTTCACATTTCAAGCTATGAAGGAAAAGTGAAGACACGTTTACTTTTCATATTTCATGACAGTTGGCTGAGACGGCCAAAACATGCGCTCGTGGAAACTTTTTTCAAAATCCACTTTGGGCTTGTAAGATGTTGTAAAGTGACTTTCTGTCACAATGCACTACATGCACCTCAACACCCAACTTCATGAACACCACATCAGAGTGAATGATGCGACTGAACCGCGTGCGCTGGAGCCACCAGTGAGCGGCCAGTAGCTCATTGAGGCCCTTTGTGTTGTATGCGCTTGGTTTCAAGCTTCTAAGACCTTCCAATTTCAAGCTATGAAGGAAAAGTGAAGACACGTTTACTTTTCATATTTCATGACAGTTGGCTGAGACGGCCAAAACATGCGCTCGTGGAAACTTTTTTCAAAATCCACTTTGGGCTTGTAAGATGTTGTAAAGTGACTTTCTGTCACAATGCACTACATGCACCTCAACACCCAACTTCATGAACACCACATCAGAGTGAATGATGCGACTGAACCGCGTGCGCTGGAGCCACCAGTGAGCGGCCAGTAGCTCATTGAGGCCCTTTGTGTTGTATGCGCTTGGTTTCAAGCTTCTAAGACCTTCCAATTTCAAGCTATGAAGGAAAAGTGAAGACACGTTTACTTTTCATATTTCATGACAGTTGGCTGAGACGGCCAAAACATGCGCTCGTGGAAACTTTTTTCAAAATCCACTTTGGGCTTGTAAGATGTTGTAAAGTGACTTTCTGTCACAATGCAGTACATGCACCTCAACACCCAACTTCATGAACACCACATCAGAGTGAATGATGCGACTGAACCGCGTGCGCTGGAGCCACCAGTGAGCGGCCAGTAGCTCATTGAGGCCCTTTGTGTTGTATGCGCTTGGTTTCAAGCTTCTAAGACCTTCCAATTTCAAGCTATGAAGGAAAAGTGAAGACACGTTTACTTTTCATATTTCATGACAGTTGGCTGAGACGGCCAAAACATGCGCTCGTGGAAACTTTTTTCAAAATCCACTTTGGGCTTGTAAGATGTTGTAAAGTGACTTTCTGTCACAATGCACTACATGCACCTCAACACCCAACTTCATGAACACCACATCAGAGTGAATGATGCGACTGAACCGCGTGCGCTGGAGCCACCAGTGAGCGGCCAGTAGCTCATTGAGGCCCTTTGTGTTGTATGCGCTTGGTTTCAAGCTTCTAAGACCTTCCAATTTCAAGCTATGAAGGAAAAGTGAAGACACGTTTACTTTTCATATTTCATGACAGTTGGCTGAGACGGCCAAAACATGCGCTCGTGGAAACTTTTTTCAAAATCCACTTTGGGCTTGTAAGATGTTGTAAAGTGACTTTCTGTCACAATGCACTACATGCACCTCAACACCCAACTTCATGAACACCACATCAGAGTGAATGATGCGACTGAACCGCGTGCGCTGGAGCCACCAGTGAGCGGCCAGTAGCTCATTGAGGCCCTTTGTGTTGTATGCGCTTGGTTTCAAGCTTCTAAGACCTTCCAATTTCAAGCTATGAAGGAAAAGTGAAGACACGTTTACTTTTCATATTTCATGACAGTTGGCTGAGACGGCCAAAACATGCGCTCGTGGAAACTTTTTTCAAAATCCACTTTGGGCTTGTAAGATGTTGTAAAGTGACTTTCTGTCACAATGCAGCACATGCGCCTCAACACCCAACTTCATGAACACCACATCAGAGTGAATGATGCGACTGAACCGCGTGCGCTGGAGCCACCAGTGAGCGGCCAGTAGCTCATTGAGGCCCTTTGTGTTGTATGCGCTTGGTTTCAAGCTTCTAAGACCTTCCAATTTCAAGCTATGAAGGAAAAGTGAAGACACGTTTACTTTTCATATTTCATGACAGTTGGCTGAGACGGCCAAAACATGCGCTCGTGGAAACTTTTTTCAAAATCCACTTTGGGCTTGTAAGATGTTGTAAAGTGACTTTCTGTCACAATGCAGCACATGCGCCTCAACACCCAACTTCATGAACACCACATCAGAGTGAATGATGCGACTGAACCGCGTGCGCTGGAGCCACCAGTGAGCGGCCAGTAGCTCATTGAGGCCCTTTGTGTTGTATGCGCTTGGTTTCAAGCTTCTAAGACCTTCCAATTTCAAGCTATGAAGGAAAAGTGAAGACACGTTTACTTTTCATATTTCATGACAGTTGGCTGAGACGGCCAAAACATGCGCTCGTGGAAACTTTTTTCAAAATCCACTTTGGGCTTGTAAGATGTTGTAAAGTGACTTTCTGTCACAATGCAGCACATGCGCCTCAACACCCAACTTCATGAACACCACATCAGAGTGAATGATGCGACTGAACCGCGTGCGCTGGAGCCACCAGTGAGCGGCCAGTAGCTCATTGAGGCCCTTTGTGTTGTATGCGCTTGGTTTCAAGCTTCTAAGACCTTCACATTTCAAGCTATGAAGGAAAAGTGAAGACACGTTTACTTTTCATATTTCATGACAGTTGGCTGAGACGGCCAAAACATGCGCTCGTGGAAACTTTTTTCAAAATCCACTTTGGGCTTGTAAGATGTTGTAAAGTGACTTTCTGTCACAATGCACTACATGCACCTCAACACCCAACTTCATGAACACCACATCAGAGTGAATGATGCGACTGAACCGCGTGCGCTGGAGCCACCAGTGAGCGGCCAGTAGCTCATTGAGGCCCTTTGTGTTGTATGCGCTTGGTTTCAAGCTTCTAAGACCTTCCAATTTCAAGCTATGAAGGAAAAGTGAAGACACGTTTACTTTTCATATTTCATGACAGTTGGCTGAGACGGCCAAAACATGCGCTCGTGGAAACTTTTTTCAAAATCCACTTTGGGCTTGTAAGATGTTGTAAAGTGACTTTCTGTCACAATGCACTACATGCACCTCAACACCCAACTTCATGAACACCACATCAGAGTGAATGATGCGACTGAACCGCGTGCGCTGGAGCCACCAGTGAGCGGCCAGTAGCTCATTGAGGCCCTTTGTGTTGTATGCGCTTGGTTTCAAGCTTCTAAGACCTTCCAATTTCAAGCTATGAAGGAAAAGTGAAGACACGTTTACTTTTCATATTTCATGACAGTTGGCTGAGACGGCCAAAACATGCGCTCGTGGAAACTTTTTTCAAAATCCACTTTGGGCTTGTAAGATGTTGTAAAGTGACTTTCTGTCACAATGCACTACATGCACCTCAACACCCAACTTCATGAACACCACATCAGAGTGAATGATGCGACTGAACCGCGTGCGCTGGAGCCACCAGTGAGCGGCCAGTAGCTCATTGAGGCCCTTTGTGTTGTATGCGCTTGGTTTCAAGCTTCTAAGACCTTCCAATTTCAAGCTATGAAGGAAAAGTGAAGACACGTTTACTTTTCATATTTCATGACAGTTGGCTGAGACGGCCAAAACATGCGCTCGTGGAAACTTTTTTCAAAATCCACTTTGGGCTTGTAAGATGTTGTAAAGTGACTTTCTGTCACAATGCACTACATGCACCTCAACACCCAACTTCATGAACACCACATCAGAGTGAATGATGCGACTGAACCGCGTGCGCTGGAGCCACCAGTGAGCGGCCAGTAGCTCATTGAGGCCCTTTGTGTTGTATGCGCTTGGTTTCAAGCTTCTAAGACCTTCCAATTTCAAGCTATGAAGGAAAAGTGAAGACACGTTTACTTTTCATATTTCATGACAGTTGGCTGAGACGGCCAAAACATGCGCTCGTGGAAACTTTTTTCAAAATCCACTTTGGGCTTGTAAGATGTTGTAAAGTGACTTTCTGTCACAATGCAGCACATGCGCCTCAACACCCAACTTCATGAACACCACATCAGAGTGAATGATGCGACTGAACCGCGTGCGCTGGAGCCACCAGTGAGCGGCCAGTAGCTCATTGAGGCCCTTTGTGTTGTATGCGCTTGGTTTCAAGCTTCTAAGACCTTCCAATTTCAAGCTATGAAGGAAAAGTGAAGACACGTTTACTTTTCATATTTCATGACAGTTGGCTGAGACGGCCAAAACATGCGCTCGTGGAAACTTTTTTCAAAATCCACTTTGGGCTTGTAAGATGTTGTAAAGTGACTTTCTGTCACAATGCAGCACATGCGCCTCAACACCCAACTTCATGAACACCACATCAGAGTGAATGATGCGACTGAACCGCGTGCGCTGGAGCCACCAGTGAGCGGCCAGTAGCTCATTGAGGCCCTTTGTGTTGTATGCGCTTGGTTTCAAGCTTCTAAGACCTTCCAATTTCAAGCTATGAAGGAAAAGTGAAGACACGTTTACTTTTCATATTTCATGACAGTTGGCTGAGACGGCCAAAACATGCGCTCGTGGAAACTTTTTTAAAAATCCACTTTGGGCTTGTAAGATGTTTTAAAGTGACTTTCTGTCACAATGCAGCACATGCACCTCAACACCCAACTTCATGAACACCACATCAAAGTGAATGATGCGACTGAACCGCGTGCGCTGGAGCCACCAGTGAGCGGCCAGTAGCTCATTGAGGCCCTTTGTGTTGTATGCGCTTGGTTTCAAGCTTCTAAGACCTTCCAATTTCAAGCTATGAAGGAAAAGTGAAGACACGTTTACTTTTCATATTTCATGACAGTTGGCTGAGACGGCCAAAACATGCGCTCGTGGAAACTTTTTTCAAAATCCACTTTGGGCTTGTAAGATGTTGTAAAGTGACTTTCTGTCACAATGCACTACATGCACCTCAACACCCAACTTCATGAACACCACATCAGAGTGAATGATGCGACTGAACCGCGTGCGCTGGAGCCACCAGTGAGCGGCCAGTAGCTCATTGAGGCCCTTTGTGTTGTATGCGCTTGGTTTCAAGCTTCTAAGACCTTCCAATTTCAAGCTATGAAGGAAAAGTGAAGACACGTTTACTTTTCATATTTCATGACAGTTGGCTGAGACGGCCAAAACATGCGCTCGTGGAAACTTTTTTCAAAATCCACTTTGGGCTTGTAAGATGTTGTAAAGTGACTTTCTGTCACAATGCACTACATGCACCTCAACACCCAACTTCATGAACACCACATCAGAGTGAATGATGCGACTGAACCGCGTGCGCTGGAGCCACCAGTGAGCGGCCAGTAGCTCATTGAGGCCCTTTGTGTTGTATGCGCTTGGTTTCAAGCTTCTAAGACCTTCCAATTTCAAGCTATGAAGGAAAAGTGAAGACACGTTTACTTTTCATATTTCATGACAGTTGGCTGAGACGGCCAAAACATGCGCTCGTGGAAACTTTTTTCAAAATCCACTTTGGGCTTGTAAGATGTTGTAAAGTGACTTTCTGTCACAATGCAGTACATGCACCTCAACACCCAACTTCATGAACACCACATCAGAGTGAATGATGCGACTGAACCGCGTGCGCTGGAGCCACCAGTGAGCGGCCAGTAGCTCATTGAGGCCCTTTGTGTTGTATGCGCTTGGTTTCAAGCTTCTAAGACCTTCCAATTTCAAGCTATGAAGGAAAAGTGAAGACACGTTTACTTTTCATATTTCATGACAGTTGGCTGAGACGGCCAAAACATGCGCTCGTGGAAACTTTTTTCAAAATCCACTTTGGGCTTGTAAGATGTTGTAAAGTGACTTTCTGTCACAATGCAGTACATGCACCTCAACACCCAACTTCATGAACACCACATCAGAGTGAATGATGCGACTGAACCGCGTGCGCTGGAGCCACCAGTGAGCGGCCAGTAGCTCATTGAGGCCCTTTGTGTTGTATGCGCTTGGTTTCAAGCTTCTAAGACCTTCCAATTTAAAGCTATGAAGGAAAAGTGAAGACACGTTTACTTTTCATATTTCATGACAGTTGGCTGAGACGGCCAAAACATGCGCTCGTGGAAACTTTTTTCAAAATCCACTTTGGGCTTGTAAGATGTTGTAAAGTGACTTTCTGTCACAATGCAGTACATGCACCTCAACACCCAACTTCATGAACACCACATCAGAGTGAATGATGCGACTGAACCGCGTGCGCTGGAGCCACCAGTGAGCGGCCAGTAGCTCATTGAGGCCCTTTGTGTTGTATGCGCTTGGTTTCAAGCTTCTAAGACCTTCCAATTTCAAGCTATGAAGGAAAAGTGAAGACACGTTTACTTTTCATATTTCATGACAGTTGGCTGAGACGGCCAAAACATGCGCTCGTGGAAACTTTTTTCAAAATCCACTTTGGGCTTGTAAGATGTTGTAAAGTGACTTTCTGTCACAATGCAGTACATGCACCTCAACACCCAACTTCATGAACACCACATCAGAGTGAATGATGCGACTGAACCGCGTGCGCTGGAGCCACCAGTGAGCGGCCAGTAGCTCATTGAGGCCCTTTGTGTTGTATGCGCTTGGTTTCAAGCTTCTAAGACCTTCCAATTTCAAGCTATGAAGGAAAAGTGAAGACACGTTTACTTTTCATATTTCATGACAGTTGGCTGAGACGGCCAAAACATGCGCTCGTGGAAACTTTTTTCAAAATCCACTTTGGGCTTGTAAGATGTTGTAAAGTGACTTTCTGTCACAGTGCAGTACATGCACCTCAACACCCAACTTCATGAACACCACATCAGAGTGAATGATGCGACTGAACCGCGTGCGCTGGAGCCACCAGTGAGCGGCCAGTAGCTCATTGAGGCCCTTTGTGTTGTATGCGCTTGGTTTCAAGCTTCTAAGACCTTCCAATTTCAAGCTATGAAGGAAAAGTGAAGACACGTTTACTTTTCATATTTCATGACAGTTGGCTGAGACGGCCAAAACATGCGCTCGTGGAAACTTTTTTCAAAATCCACTTTGGGCTTGTAAGATGTTGTAAAGTGACTTTCTGTCACAATGCAGTACATGCACCTCAACACCCAACTTCATGAACACCACATCAGAGTGAATGATGCGACTGAACCGCGTGCGCTGGAGCCACCAGTGAGCGGCCAGTAGCTCATTGAGGCCCTTTGTGTTGTATGCGCTTGGTTTCAAGCTTCTAAGACCTTCCAATTTCAAGCTATGAAGGAAAAGTGAAGACACGTTTACTTTTCATATTTCATGACAGTTGGCTGAGACGGCCAAAACAGGCGCTCGTGGAAACTTTTTTCAAAATCCACTTTGGGCTTGTAAGATGTTGTAAAGTGACTTTCTGTCACAATGCAGTACATGCACCTCAACACCCAACTTCATGAACACCACATCAGAGTGAATGATGCGACTGAACCGCGTGCGCTGGAGCCACCAGTGAGCGGCCAGTAGCTCATTGAGGCCCTTTGTGTTGTATGCGCTTGGTTTCAAGCTTCTAAGACCTTCCAATTTCAAGCTATGAAGGAAAAGTGAAGACACGTTTACTTTTCATATTTCATGACAGTTGGCTGAGACGGCCAAAACATGCGCTCGTGGAAACTTTTTTCAAAATCCACTTTGGGCTTGTAAGATGTTGTAAAGTGACTTTCTGTCACAATGCAGTACATGCACCTCAACACCCAACTTCATGAACACCACATCAGAGTGAATGATGCGACTGAACCGCGTGCGCTGGAGCCACCAGTGAGCGGCCAGTAGCTCATTGAGGCCCTTTGTGTTGTATGCGCTTGGTTTCAAGCTTCTAAGACCTTCCAATTTCAAGCTATGAAGGAAAAGTGAAGACACGTTTACTTTTCATATTTCATGACAGTTGGCTGAGACGGCCAAAACATGCGCTCGTGGAAACTTTTTTCAAAATCCACTTTGGGCTTGTAAGATGTTGTAAAGTGACTTTCTGTCACAATGCAGTACATACACCTCAACACCCAACTTCATGAACACCACATCAGAGTGAATGATGCGACTGAACCGCGTGCGCTGGAGCCACCAGTGAGTGGCCAGTAGCTCATTGAGGCCCTTTGTGTTGTATGCGCTTGGTTTCAAGCTTCTAAGACCTTCCAATTTCAAGCTATGAAGGAAAAGTGAAGACACGTTTACTTTTCATATTTCATGACAGTTGGCTGAGACGGCCAAAACATGCGCTCGTGGAAACTTTTTTCAAAATCCACTTTGGGCTTGTAAGATGTTGTAAAGTGACTTTCTGTCACAATGCAGTACATGCACCTCAACACCCAACTTCATGAACACCACATCAGAGTGAATGATGCGACTGAACCGCGTGCGCTGGAGCCACCAGTGAGCGGCCAGTAGCTCATTGAGGCCCTTTGTGTTGTATGCGCTTGGTTTCAAGCTTCTAAGACCTTCCAATTTCAAGCTATGAAGGAAAAGTGAAGACACGTTTACTTTTCATATTTCATGACAGTTGGCTGAGACGGCCAAAACATGCGCTCGTGGAAACTTTTTTCAAAATCCACTTTGGGCTTGTAAGATGTTGTAAAGTGACTTTCTGTCACAATGCAGTACATGCACCTCAACACCCAACTTCATGAACACCACATCAGAGTGAATGATGCGACTGAACCGCGTGCGCTGGAGCCACCAGTGAGCGGCCAGTAGCTCATTGAGGCCCTTTGTGTTGTATGCGCTTGGTTTCAAGCTTCTAAGACCTTCCAATTTCAAGCTATGAAGGAAAAGTGAAGACACGTTTACTTTTCATATTTCATGACAGTTGGCTGAGACGGCCAAAACATGCGCTCGTGGAAACTTTTTTCAAAATCCACTTTGGGCTTGTAAGATGTTGTAAAGTGACTTTCTGTCACAATGCAGTACATGCACCTCAACACCCAACTTCATGAACACCACATCAGAGTGAATGATGCGACTGAACCGCGTGCGCTGGAGCCACCAGTGAGCGGCCAGTAGCTCATTGAGGCCCTTTGTGTTGTATGCGCTTGGTTTCAAGCTTCTAAGACCTTCCAATTTCAAGCTATGAAGGAAAAGTGAAGACACGTTTACTTTTCATATTTCATGACAGTTGGCTGAGACGGCCAAAACATGCGCTCGTGGAAACTTTTTTCAAAATCCACTTTGGGCTTGTAAGATGTTGTAAAGTGACTTTCTGTCACAATGCAGTACATGCACCTCAACACCCAACTTCATGAACACCACATCAGAGTGAATGATGCGACTGAACCGCGTGCGCTGGAGCCACCAGTGAGCGGCCAGTAGCTCATTGAGGCCCTTTGTGTTGTATGCGCTTGGTTTCAAGCTTCTAAGACCTTCCAATTTCAAGCTATGAAGGAAAAGTGAAGACACGTTTACTTTTCATATTTCATGACAGTTGGCTGAGACGGCCAAAACATGCGCTCGTGGAAACTTTTTTCAAAATCCACTTTGGGCTTGTAAGATGTTGTAAAGTGACTTTCTGTCACAATGCAGTACATGCACCTCAACACCCAACTTCATGAACACCACATCAGAGTGAATGATGCGACTGAACCGCGTGCGCTGGAGCCACCAGTGAGCGGCCAGTAGCTCATTGAGGCCCTTTGTGTTGTATGCGCTTGGTTTCAAGCTTCTAAGACCTTCCAATTTCAAGCTATGAAGGAAAAGTGAAGACACGTTTACTTTTCATATTTCATGACAGTTGGCTGAGACGGCCAAAACATGCGCTCGTGGAAACTTTTTTCAAAATCCACTTTGGGCTTGTAAGATGTTGTAAAGTGACTTTCTGTCTCAATGCAGTACATGCACCTCAACACCCAACTTCATGAACACCACATCAGAGTGAATGATGCGACTGAACCGCGTGCGCTGGAGCCACCAGTGAGCGGCCAGTAGCTCATTGAGGCCCTTTGTGTTGTATGCGCTTGGTTTCAAGCTTCTAAGACCTTCCAATTTCAAGCTATGAAGGAAAAGTGAAGACACGTTTACTTTTCATATTTCATGACAGTTGGCTGAGACGGCCAAAACATGCGCTCGTGGAAACTTTTTTCAAAATCCACTTTGGGCTTGTAAGATGTTGTAAAGTGACTTTCTGTCACAATGCAGTACATGCACCTCAACACCCAACTTCATGAACACCACATCAGAGTGAATGATGCGACTGAACCGCGTGCGCTGGAGCCACCAGTGAGCGGCCAGTAGCTCATTGAGGCCCTTTGTGTTGTATGCGCTTGGTTTCAAGCTTCTAAGACCTTCCAATTTCAAGCTATGAAGGAAAAGTGAAGACACGTTTACTTTTCATATTTCATGACAGTTGGCTGAGACGGCCAAAACATGCACTCGTGGAAACTTTTTTCAAAATCCACTTTGGGCTTCCAAATTACATCCAAATGATAACCTTTTTTGTGCCTTTAACACCAACTTCCTGTTTCTTTAATAAGATGCCATAATTCAAACCTTGCCATTTCAATATACATAAAAAATTTAAAAATCTGTTCGCAATACCTCTTGGGCAACCCCTCAAGATCATTTTACTGCTGGTAGTTATCTAAAAAATCAGCTTCCAGCATACCTGCTTGGGGGAGGGTGGGTGGAGGCTATACCAGACATGTGAATTAGGCATATCAGTATCAGCTTTATCATAGTATCTAATATTAAGGAATGTTTCAGACCAATTAACAAAGCTGTTGTCAATATCTGTGACATTTCCTATTTGGTCAGCTAGTGGCAGTAAACCAGGTTAGCTTGGGTATGTGGATATCATCAGATTAATTCAGAGGCGGACATCCCGTTTTCAGAGAGTAAAAGTCCTGCCAAGTATTTGATCTAACCATTTAGTAAACCAGCTCATCCTAATTAGCTGTCAGGTAGATCAGATAACTATGGCAGGACTTTTGCTCTCTGGAACCAGAAAAATCTGCCTCTGGATTCATTTTACTAACATTTTGTAAATAAATTGTAAAAACTGTTCTGACTTTGGCCAACCGGTGATGCTATGCCAAACAGGCATATTAGCTGTTTAGATGTCATATACACCTAATCTGACTAACCAGATTAATCTAATTATGACATCTACGAAATGCAGTTCTGATTGGTAATCCATATTTGACAACTTAACCTGTGTGTTGCTTTCACATGTATACTGAATTTTGGATATTAATATGTGACGTGCAAGACTAGCAAGTTTTGTGAGAAAGAGAATTGAGTCTGCATTGTCAGTCCTCAGTTCAATCACAAATATGACTTTCTATTGAATGGCCATTAATATACAAAAAGAGTTCTAAGTGGGAATCCATATTTGAGATGATAACCTATGTTGATATGGTGTACTGTAAATCGTGCACATGTAAGGCTTACATGAATATATTTGCTTCAGATTATTGAATTGATAAACCGTATTTAGAGTGAGTGAGTGAGTGAGTGAGTGTGTGTGTGTGTGTGTGTGTGGGTGTGTGTGTGTGTTTGACTCTGTGTGTGTCTTGATGAAAACAAATCTTAACTAGTAAATCATGATTGTGTGACTTTACTGTATTCTGGTTATTACATTCAATTCCAACCTAGCATTTTAAACTAGGTCTGGCTTAGTCAGTCCTCAATCCACAAAGTACAAAAATGAC
>NW_026910786.1:0-15340 GCF_963854185.1 Sardina pilchardus | reverse complement strand
GTGTGCATGTGTGTGTATGTACCGTATGATGTCCATAGCATTTTGTGTGGGAGTAGGCACCTGTTCATCACAACCCTTTCTACCTGAACAGGCACACACACACACACACACACACATATCCATGAGTGAGCGCGCACACACACACACATCCCTACACACATTGGAACATCACATATTTATCTTTACTAGAGCAATCCCCTGAATGCCACAGCTCTAAGTGATACTACTGGATGAGTATGAATTGATTAATGCACACACACACACACACACACACACTCTCTTCAACTATGGGCCCAGCTGCCTTTGAGAGTTCATAAGGACAAACATACATGCACACACACACACAAAACACCAAACTCACACACTCAAACATCAAACTCATACACACACTCCATATCTTTTGTGTGTTAACCTTGCGAGAAAAGTGGAATCTTGATTAAATAGACGTGAAAGGAACGACAGAGAAAAGACCCTCTCTTCCGACTCGGCTCCACCATACACAAGTGCCTTTTCAATACATGCTGCACTTTCTAATTTCTCATGTTTATTTGCGTGTGTGTGTGTGTGTGTGTCCCTGAGGTCCATTAGAAGCGCCCTGCTTCTGTGAGGCTTGCTCATTGTTTTATCCACAGCGCTGTGCACTGATTGTTTTTGAGGAAATGCTTTTTTTTTTTTTTTTTTTTGCAGATGTGTTTATTTGTTTGTGAAGTGGATTGTGTCCAACGTAGGTGTGTAGTAGGATGTTTTTCCAGTTTCCAGCCATATGCCTCCCTGCTCAAGCACACACGTTTGCGTTGCTTGTGTGTGCTTTCTGCTTTTGTGCTTTACAAAAATCACTCGTCCTTCAGAAAGCTGCGTGTGTGTGTGCGTGTGATGAGCGAGTTGATAGTTCCACTGTGCCGACATCACTGCACACGCACACACACACACACACACACACACACACACACACACACACACACACACACACACCGACACACACAGTGTGGCAGTGTAAACATGTACAACAAGTACGCAGACTCAAGTATGCAATATCCCGCTCAAACAAATGCAAAACTGACACCACAGAAGCCAGAGACAACACAACGGACACGCAAGATGAAGGAAGCCAGATGTGGCTGCTTTTGTTTTCATTATGGAGTTTAGTTTAGTTTAGTTTTAGTTTTAGTTTATTCACAATACCACTTCAAACAAATAATACAGTAGGGGTACAGAATTAAACGGGTAAAGTGAAGGGGTCCCCAAAGGAAGCTAGGAAAGCTTACAGGCGGGGGCCCAACAATCATGGAAAAGGTAGTGGGACACTCAATGCATATTACCATCTACAAGGAGATGGTGATGGATAGAACACCAAAACGCTTAACATACATTCTTAACATGTCATACACATACAATCATACACATACATCCCAGCAGTCCAAGAACTAACAATATTTATATTAGATATAGGTTAATAAGAGTTTATTTTTTAGTTGTTTTTTGAAGTTGGAGATAGAGCACAACACCTGATGGATTTGGGTTGAGAGGCGTCTGTGACGACTGTATTGTGTGTTGTGTTGGTGCAGGTTAGAGCCTGTGACAGGTTTGTGAATCTGAGTGCAGATGAAGTGGGTTAATGCTGTGGTTTAAAGACGGCACTTCCTGCTGCTGACTTAGTGTGTGTGTGTGTGTGTGAGTGTGTGTGTGCAGTGGGGCTGATAACTCCTGATTGTCGGCACCTTTAAATTATTCACACGGAGCCGGGGTGGAGGAAATGCACTCGATTGATCCAGCGCTCCACCTGAAGTCCTGATGGAGCACGGCTCTGATGGGGCGGGGCTCTGATGGGGCGGGGCTCTGATGGGGCGGGGCTCTGATGGGGTGGGGCTCTGATGGGGCGGGGCTCTGATGGGTGACCGCAGTGCACAGAGTGGACAAGATGGCGTCCTGCTCAGTTGGTGCTGGTGTTGGTGGTGGTGTTGTTGTTGTTGTTGCTGCTGTGAAAAAGTCAAAAAGCCTATATTATGATTTCACAACATTTGGGTGTATAAAGGATGAGGGTAAGGTAAGGTAAGGTACTTTTATTTATATAGCGCATTTAATGTGCACTGAGTGCAACCCAAAGCGCTTTACACACAGAGACAGTGCCGAAACGGAGTGGCGTAGTCGCCAGCGTACCCATGACAACACAACAAACAAATTCACAAAATAACAAAACACAAGATGCCGGACGGAGTGGCGTAATCGCCAGCGTACCCGTGACACCAAGACATGTAAGCCAGACAAACAAACACAAATCAAATAAATAAATAATAAAAGCAAACAAAATGAGAAAAGTCCACGCCAACTTAGTCCAAATTGACTGCATCAGTAGACGGCCGAGAAAGGTCCCAGGGCAATAGATGTTGCACAGTCCCGTAGCTGATCAGACCAACCCGGCGGAATTCGCTAGGCAGAGCGCAGGCAGGCCGTCTGGAGAGCACCAAAAGCTGAGGCACAAGCAGCAGAAGCACCGAGCAGCCTGAAGTCGAGAGCGACCCTGCAGGTTAGCAACATGTTGTCCCTGGCCTCCAACGTTAGCGCTGCTCGATCCAGACAGACTCATTCCAGGCAGCAGCTCGGCTGTCGCAGCAGCAACTCCCGCAGTTGGTATCGATCGCCCGCGGTTGGTAGCCATGGTCCTCAGCTCAGCTGTCCTGATCAGACGGGGTTATTCATTCATTCATTCACTTGATTTTGTTTAGAATTGTAGGATTTAACATTTTATTTAAAAAACATATTGATAACGTATCACTATAAAAGAAGTGAAGCGATATGTCACTGTCTCGGTATGTAGCTCTCTGACCCAAGTACACCCGAAGCACCTTTCCACCTGAGTGGTGACGTGTGTGTGTGTGTGTGTGTGTGTGTGTGTGTGTGTGTGTGTGTGTGTGTGTGTGTGTGTGTGTGTGTGTGTGTGTGTGTGTGTGTGTGTGTGTGTGTGTGTGTGTGTGTGTGTGTGTGTGTGTGTGTGTGTGTGTGTGTGTGTGTGTGTCTCTCTGTCTCTCTGTCTCTCTGTCTCTCTGTCTCTCTGTCTCTCTGTCTCTCTGTCTCTCTGTCTCTGTCTCTGTCTCTGTGTCTCTGTCTCTGTCTCTGTCTCTGTCTCTCTGTGTCTCTGTCAATTCAATTAAATTCAAATTCAATTCAAAGGTAGCTTTATTGGCATGATTCATCAAAGCAGTGTTGCCAAAGCAGACATATAGCAATACAAACAGATACAATATCTGTTTGGAAACAATCAACACATTAAAAATAAGAAATAAAAGAAAAAAGAAACTTACTTAATACTACTATATGGTTTATAAATGAAAGGAAACTTATGCAATACTGTATAGAAGGAAACTTATTATGAATACAATAATATAAGTATATGTACTGTACTGTATATACATCAAATATTGTCAATAGGGAGGGAAAGTGAAAACCAGCGCCCCAAGTGGTTGCGTTCCTATCGAAGAGCAGCTCCAATGTTAAGTCCCATAGACCGACTTTTCAAAAAAATACAACGCAGCTATACCAGCGATCTTATCCACCAAAAATATTTTTCAGTCGGCATACTGTAATAATCTACTAACTGTGAAAATATCAGACTCTATTTCGCCTTATTTTAAAAAAACGTAATTGCTCGTTTCATTTCATAAATGGACTACAACTTCAAGTGACGTGACACCCTTCGACGACGTTACTCACCTAGCATGGTTTGTTTATTAGCCTGTTAGCTAGTTGGTTAGTTAGTAGACAATCACACTTACTGACAGCTCTTGTGTGAGTAGGAGCACAACACAAGTTATCCCAACATAAAGGTAATTACCACGCGGTTTACATCGCTCTCTGTTATTACAAAAATATGATAAGCAAGTTAAGCAAATTGCCGTTTTGATCAGTTGGAGATGGAGCGCCCAAACTGGTGACGTCAAATGCTACTGTAGCTAGCTACTGTAGTTCGTTATCACCATGTTACAAACAAACTCAAAACAATTAAACTGATCCTAAAAAATAAAGTATGACCACTAGAAGCAATAGAGCTGACCTACATGGATAGCATATTGAAGGCATTTAACTAACTTCCGATCGTGGGCCGAGATATATTTTTTCTAAAAGAAAATCCCATCCTCTCCCGCTAGCCTCTAGGAACGCAACCACCAGGTGGCGATGAGATTACTTTCCCTCCCTATATGCACTCACTTCCTCATTTTGTGACACTCTAACAAGTATTGTGCCGCCAGGTGTATACAATTTGTTTGTTCTCCTAACAGAAATTCAATCTGTCTCTGTCTCTGTCTCTGTCTCTGTCTCTGTCTCTGTCTCTGTCTCTGTCTCTGTCTCTGTCTCTGTCTCTGTCTCTGTCTCTCTGTGTCTCTGTGTGTGTGTGTCTCTAGCCCACAAGTGGTGCTGTCACACTGGCTGTGCTCTAGCCCAGGCACAGGGCAGCCGTTCATTCATTCTCATTTACCTGCCTGAGAGCAGAGGTCCACCCCAGGGCACTGACCACTTCAGCCATCCATAATCCCCCCCTGACACACACACACACACACCCGCAGACACACCCAAATACTGAGACCCCACGTCTCTCGTGTGTGTCCACGTGTGCCTCCACGTGCCTCTGTGCCTGCATGCGTGCGCGCACACACACACACACACGCGCACGCACACACACACACACGCGCGCGGGGGTCTCAGTCTTTGGCAGAGTTCCACAGATGGGCCAGCTTGTGTCTTTTATCCTCCCCTTCCTCGTCCTCTTCCTCTTCCTCTGTCTCCTTCCTCCTCCTGTTCTTCCTCCTCTCCTCTCCTCTCCTGCCACTCTTCTTAAGTCTGTCCATCTCTGGGTTACAGCTTTCAACAATTACAGCTGCACTTTTCAACCCTCTTTGATTTAAAAGTGTGTGTGTGTGTGTGTCTGTTTGTGTGTGTGTCTGTTTGTGTGTGTGTGTGTGTGTGTGTATCTGTGTGTCTGTGTGTCTGTGTGTCTGTGTGTCTGTGTGTGTCTGTGTGTGTGCATGTGTCTTGTGTGTGTGCATTACTGCAGTTGCATCTGTAGTTTTCTGTAATGGCAGTGGAAGATGCCTTCTCCTCTTTCTTTCCCTTCTGTCTCCCCTCCTCTCTTTCTCTCTCTCATTCTCTCTGTCCCCCTCTCATCCTCTTATCTTCTCTCTATGTCCACTCCAAAAAGCGCTGCAATTTTTTCTGTCAACCCCAACAAAGCATGAAAGCGTCGCCCCATCAACCGGCACACACACACACACACACACACACACACACACACACACACACACACACACTCCCACCACACAGCCTGCCGTGCTGTGCCATTGTGTTGTGTCCGAGCTCAAATAGGGTTGTCTATAAGAGGATGCCTTACTAAGTGGCTGTGTTGTTAGTCCCCTCCGTGGCTGTACAGCAGGCCTCCTCCAGTGTTCTGCAGTGCTCCACACACACACACACACACACACACACCCACACACACACACACACACACACACACACACACACACAGGCCTCCTCAGTGCTCCACACACACACACACACACAGGCCTCCTCAGTGCTCCACACACTCTCTCTCCCCTTTCAACACCGTGGCCTTGTGCCGAGCCCTGCTGTTTAGTGCAAATCCATCTGACAAGCTTTGAAAAGCTGAGTGGCCTTTCACAAGTGTGTGTGTGTGTGGATATGGGTGTGTGTGTTTTATTTCATCCCAGCTAACCTTCCCTTTCGAACGCCCAGCACTGAAGCATTCCTGCATGGATGTTATTCTGATGTTGAATTCCATGTTGTTTTTGAAGAACAACCGACTGCACTGACCAATTATATTCTCCAGAGGCATAGTCTTTTTTTTGACCATTTTGTTATTGTTATTATTCATTTTATTTAGATTTATGTCAGACTTTAATTGGCAATTGCTAAAAGGTACACAAATAGCTGTGTCCAAATGTGCCAATTGAGTCTGGGGTCATAATGTTGTATTACCGTTGCAGAACCTTGCTCTGGGAGAGCAGCCAAAGCTACAAACTGTAACTGCGAAGCGTGCAAATAACTGACACTAAAGCACACAGTTTCACACATTTTAGGCTGTGTGTGTGTGTGTGTGTGTGTGTGTGCGTGTGTGTGTTTAAAGGTCAAGGATTCATAAGTGCCTGTGGCCACCGTGAATATTAATGTGTGAAAGCGAAGGGAGCTGGTCAATAGGTCAGAGGCTATCTGTTGGCCGGACACTGCAGTCCCAGCGTGATTAAACACATGCACATTATGCTGGGGATTGTCAATAACCCAAGATAAATATCTGCAAAGAAGGCCTGTCTACTGTGGGAGGATGGAGGGGAAATTAAACAGAGAGAAGAAGAGAGAGAGAGAGAAGAAGAGAGAGAGAAAAGAAGAGAGAGAATGAGAGAGGGAGAGAGAGAGGGAGAGTAATGGCAGAAAACATGCAAGGCAGAGGAAAGGGCAGGAGGGCAGTCAAAGATGGATTAGTACACACACACACACACAAACACACACATACATATATATACATGCGCACATAAACACACACACACACATAAACATGTGCACTTAAACACACACACACACACACACACACGCATGCACACACACACACACACGCACACACACATATACATGCACTTGCCCACACACACACACACGCACCATATGCACTGACGGGACTGGGTGATGGACTCTGAGATCAAGTCAGACAGAGAGAGGATGTAACACACGCGCGTGTGTGTGTGTGTGTGTGTGCATCCTCTGGCCAAAGGATCCAGCTCCAGTTTGTCCGTGTGCACTCAGGTCATTAGGTCAAGTCCCAGTTAGCGCACCCGTTCACTGGGTGTAGTGTATGCATACACACATCTTGGACTGTGAGTCGGTTTCAGTACAAGTCTGTGAAGGCAACAGCCTTTTTAGTATACAGTATCTTTGGGGGCTTTTTGCCTTTATTCATGTAGGACAGTAGAGAGAGACAGGAAGCAAGTGGGAGAGAGAGAGATGGGGTGGGATCGGGAAATGACCGCAGGCCGGACTCGAGCGTGGGTCCCCGTTGGCACTCGGACCCGTACATGGCACGAGCGCTGTAGCCTGTTGCACCACAGCGCCCTTGTGAACAGCCTTTTTTACCTCCACCAAAGAGAAACGCAGTGTAGTGACTTGTGTGTGCATACGCAGCAGAAGAGCCGGTAGTTCCTGACGGGAGACCCACGCATCATATCCTGCTGCCACCTCGACTCCGCCCCCAGAGAATAGAATAGATGACATGCTTTGGTCTCAGGGAAAGTAGTTCCTTGTTTAGATCAGTCTTCATTTGTCTTTAAAGAATTTTTTTATTTCCCGTTGCCAGCTTATCAATAATGAATGAATGTGCGTGGCGCAGATCAATGGATCCACTGCCCTCGCATCGGCTCCCATTCAGTCTTTGAAGAGGCGATAATCAATAGCCAATAATGATCAGGCCTCTAGTAAGATTGCCTGGGAACACGCGAATGGTCCTCATTTGTGTGTGCTGACATGATGGAAAGATCAAGATCACTGGAATTAAAAATGCTCCCCATCATCACACACACACACACACACACACACACACACACACCTACACATACACCTACACACACACACACACACATACACACAAACACGAAAGGCTACCCTATGAATGTATTGTTTTTTTTAGCACCATACATATATCTGTTCCTTCTATCAACTGTCTCTTCTGTCCTGTGCTTGCTTTTCCTCATCCCTCTCTCCTCTTCTTTCTTCTCCTCTTCTCCTCATCCTCTCCTCTTCTCCTCCTCCTCATCATCTCTCTCTCCTCTTCTCCTCCCACAGGGTCCCGGGCATCACCATCGCCACGGACATCATCTGCGGTTTTCCGGGCGAGACGGAGTCGGACTTCCAGGAGACGGTGGAGCTGGTGCGGACGTACCGCTTCCCGAGCCTCTTCATCAACCAGTTCTACCCGCGGCCCGGAACGCCCGCCGCCAAGATGGAGCAGGTCCCGGCGCACGTGGTCAGTCCTCCCCGTGTGTGTGTGTGTGTGTGTGTGTGTGTGTGTGTTTGTTTGTTCATCTCTCTCTCTCCGCAGGCAAACACTGCACCAGACGCTGTATTTCAGTGGCGTCTTGATTCTTGAAGGGACGATTCAATCGTTGCTTCAAAAACATTTGATCAGCGCAGCAAATCACCGTTACGGTCATTTCCTGTGTATACGCTGCATGGTGTATAAGCCGCAGGACAGTGTTTTATTCAGGCGACAAGAACCAAACCGTATTTATGCCATAGTAACTGCCCCCGTGTATTCACCTCATAGCTGAAGGCTGAAGACATCTTGCTAAATCAGTGTGTAAGCTGCGCCTAATAGCTGGGAAGTGACTGTAAGATGGAGAGAGAAAAGTATGAGGGAGCCCTTGAACTGAACCCAGCTCTCTCAGGAGTCCCCATCACACAGACGACGTGACTGGTTAAGACTGTCAAGGCCCATTGCACGTGGGGAGAGTAGTGTGATTTAGCGGTTACAGTATCATTTTGAGGATAATGACACAATGTTTGCAATTCACAGTCGCAGTTACCAAAGGAA
The DNA here is from genome assembly GCF_963854185.1 of Sardina pilchardus. Taxonomy (NCBI): domain Eukaryota; kingdom Metazoa; phylum Chordata; class Actinopteri; order Clupeiformes; family Clupeidae; genus Sardina; species Sardina pilchardus. The sequence continues at coordinate 6,756 of NW_026910786.1, read as the reverse complement.
AAGTGCATAAATCAATTTGAATGAAGCAAATATTTAACATGGGATGTTGAAATAAGACTTGATGTAGACTGTGTGTGTTAGTGTGTGCACATTTCTTTGTATGCGTGTGTGTGTGTGTGTGTGCAGGTCACTCGAGTGATAAGCAGCACCGATAGTCTGTGTGTGCCTGAATGTGTGCATGTGAAAGTGTGTGACAATTGATAGGCTGAGACAGGTTCTCTTGCTGGAGAAAAAGGGCCCTTTGTGTGTGCGGAAAACGGCGCATAGGCTCATGTTCGCCAGCAGTCATCAGTCAGGCTGGGGTCAAGCACCACACACAGCACACAGTCCAGGGACTCAAGTGACCCGTGCCAACCACAACTTTTTATCGCTTTCGTCACGCTGAAATTATTGTGAAGGTTATTATGACTTCTCCCAAACAAAACTCCTTCCTCCTTCCTCCCTCCGAGCGTGGCGTGCGTGCGTGCGTGCGTGCGTGCGTGCGGCTTGATCCGTGATCAAGACGTGAAACTGCGCCTGTCGAGGGATGAAAGGAGAGACGCTCCGATTATGTCAAAAACGTCCTCCGCAAATGGCCTTGAAAGCCGTCTGCCTGGATTTGCACCTTCAGAGAGCAGCTCAAATTGCCCCTCCATTCACAATGATTAACACACACTTACTCTGTCAAGTCACACTCAGAGGGATCAAGCGAATAACTGAAATTCTCCAGTATTCACTTTTCTTGCTGGCTGTATTTGTCAGTATAAAGAGATATATATTTATATGTATATTTTATATTTTTGTGTTTAACCTAGACAGGAATGTCCTTTTATATCCTCCATAAATCAGTATTTGCTGTCCCGTCTTTGTGTGTGCTGCTAAACCAAAAGACACAGATTCCAGCTAGCTACCCAAAAGTAATGAGATAGCATACACACACACACACACACATACACACACACACATACACATGCACGCGCACACACAATCCTCATAGCACTGGACCCATTAATTTCTATTTCCGCTCTTTATTTAAGTGAAGAACAATCGTGCCGAACATTTCGGCCGCATGGCCTGCATCAGAGCATGAAAGAAAATGGAGGACATGGCTTTTGTGTGCGGCTGTTGACAGGTGATTGGTTTAAAAGAGTCACATGGTCTTTAAATTCTCTAAAATCCCATAATATCCAGTGCATCAGCAGGTGTAGAACTAGGTGAGCGCCTCGTCTCCGCGCCTCAGTCCCTCCGTCTCCGTGAAGCCGCTCGCGGCCCGCTGTCCCCCTCCAGCTGTTAGAGACGGCAGCCATGGCAACATGACAAATGTCCAGCGCCACGGGGACAACAAGGAGAGGGCCACTGTTGTGTTTGTGTGCTTGTTTGTTTGTTTGTTTGTTTGTTTGTTTGTTGCCTGACCTGCTGCTTACAACCTCCAGGGGTGGAGTGATGAGCACTGGAAAGAGTGTCTGTCTGTCTGTCGCTCTGTCTGTGTGTCTGTCTGTCTGTCTGTCTGTCTGTCTGTCTGTCTGTCTGTCTGTCTGTCTGTCTGTCTGTCTGTCTGTCTGTCTGTCTGTCTGTCTGTGTGTGTGCATCTGTGCACCTGTGTGTGTGTGTGTGTGTGTGTGTGTGTGTGTGTGTACGTACACATGTCCTCCATGGCCATTCTTCTTCATTAGACTCCACAGCTGCTGATACTGATTGAGTTGACTCTGCACCCAGAGCGGTCCCTCCCTGATGGCGCTGTTGGGCTCCGGCCCACAGCCGGCCCTGACGTGGCCCTGACGTGGCCCAGATCAGTTTTGGGATCAGGACCGTAGCAACTCCCCTGCTGACATCACATGTGCACTAGTACTGTTGCTGCGAAACCTACTTCACACTGACTGGGATGCAAATTGATTTGACATGCATTAATTTATATTGACATGAATTCATTTTGCAGTCTTCTGGATACAATTATAAGTGCAATATATTTGCTAGTGCAGACTTTTATTGACCGGTGAAGAGCAGCTTCTCAACTTTATTGATACTAGATAAGAGTTGTGTGTTTGTGTGTGGAGGGGGCTGGCAGCATTTGTCAATAAGTTCAGCAGGGTTATGGTACATGCAGGTCACTTTTCAAAGTTGAGTCAGAAAGAACTTTTTAGTTACAGTTTGTAACTTCTGGAGGTCACAATGAATCTTCCATGGAGTTTAGGCCTTTAGGTCATATCTCATTTTGGAGCATACTTCTCTCCTCTCTTCTCTTCTCTTCTCTTCTCTTCTCTTCTCTTCTCTTCTCTTCTCTTCCCTCTTTCCTTCTCTTCCCTCTTTCCTTCTCCTCTCTCCTCTCCTCTCTCTTCTCGTGTGCTCTCCTCTCTCCTCCTCTCCTCTCTCCACTCTCCTCTCCTTTCTCCTCTCTTGTGCTCTTGTTGAAACTTTGAGGCGGTATCCTGTGGCGGTGTGTTTGAGTGGCCAGGTTCATGGATCTGTGCTGCGTTTGAGTGTGTGTGTGTGTGTGTGTGTGTGTTTGAGTATCCAGGTTCATGGATCTGTGCTGCTCTTGAGCGTTTGAGTGCCGAGCTTCATGGATCTTTACTTGGTCTGGCCGAAAGAAGATCCTCTGCCGCATCCAGGATCCTTGAAGATCCACCATCAAAGGCGCTGCGTGTGTGTGTGTCTGTGTGTGTGTGTGTGTGTGTGTGTCTTTGTGTGTGTCTTTCAAGACCTCTCTACTCATCTCCAATTCCCTTTCCTCTCTCTCTTTCTCTCTCGCTCCCTCTCTTCCTCTCTCTCTCTCTCTTCCTCTCTCTCTCTCGCTCCCTCGCTCTCTCCCTCCTCCGGTGCTCCAGCTCAGGAGCAGGCCCATGGATGTGGCCGTGGAGGATCTGAGGAGACGTGCGGAGGCCATCAATGTTTCAGCTCCTCTCGCTGTTGCAGCCATCACAGATGCTGACAGAACCCATGAGACCAATATATACATGTGTGTGTGTGTGTGTGTGTGTGTGTGTGTGTGTGTGTGTGTGTGTGTGTGTGTGTGTGTGTGTGTGTGTGTGTGTATACATTTGGTGGGGTTTCTCAAACTAGGACCAATACTGTAGAACTTCTTGGTGGAGAGTCAGTGATGCTGGGTAATTTCACTGTGTTTTCTTAAAAAGCAAAGAAATCCATTAACTAGTGCTGCATCCCTATCCTCTGTGTGTGTGTGTGTGTGTGTGTGTGTGTGTGTGTGTGTGTGTGTGTGTGTGTGTGTGTATGAGTGCTCCCTTAGAGGACACACACTTACAGTATCAACAGCCTGCTGTGGCACGGTTTTCCCAGAGGCTACCGGACAGGTGTGTGTGTGAGCGCTTGTGCGTGGCACACCTGCTGCAGAGAAACAACATCATCCGTCAGCCTGCCTCTGAGAAAGTACTGGCTGATGAGGAAGAAGCACTGGACACGTGTGTGTGTGTGTGTGTGTGTGTGTGTGTGTGTGTGTGTGTGTTGAGGGGGTTGCTGTTGTGGTGCTACGAGCACAAAGAGCAGTGTGTGTGTGTGTGTGCCTCTTAATAAAGCACAGAGGATGCTGCATGCTCCTCGTCTCACATCCCAGCTGTGCTGCCACGGAAACAATGTGGGTACCACGGAGACTGGCCATGCCAAATACTGTAGCCGTGCGATGGCCTCTCTGCTTCGATGGATCAGTGAGTGGAGAAAGAGAGAGTTGGGCTTATAAGTATTACAATTGCGCATTTTATGACTAAAGCATGAACGTTTCCACATATACAGTAATCTACACACTCCAAGGTTTAATGTTAGACCTGAAGCCATTTTGATTCTGACCTCTGGCGATCAATGACATTATCATTTAATTTCACCCCATTATTCTCCATTACAATAATGCATGTTCACAAATATGCAGTTTTCTTTTGATATAAATGATATTTGCCTCAGCTGTAGCCCTGATGCCACATTCTTCATGGAATACCAATTTGGCTAATTGCTACAGAAATATTTTGAAAATCCAAGTGGTGGAATATTTACCTTCATTTATGCATAGATCAATGAGCAAAAATGTTACTTTATTTACTGAACTTATCGTACATGTGATACATTGCTGTGATATATGATAATGTATGTATGGCCGTATGAGTCCTGGATCTGTCCGAGGTTTCTTCCTATACTGTATGTATCTCCAATTCCAGGGAGTTTTTCCTCGCCCCTGTGACTCATGGGCTCTCTTTGAATGTTTAACACTCTGTAAAGCGCCATGAGACATATGTAATGTTGTGGCGCTCTATAAGTGAAATTAAATTGAAATTGAAAATTGGGGCATTTTTAGATGTAAAACCATTATCAAAAACTCCAACGGCTGACGAGGCAACCAGGGCCACAGAAAGTTTTGAAAGTACCGAGGACCCCCATAAGCACCAACAATTGCACCAATGGACATTAAGTGAGGATGAAGGAAATGGGGGATTGGCTATGACCTCCGGATTTCTTTTTTGTGAGGGCCACCAAGTACCGCTGATGTCCAAGTGGAAGAGGCAAGTTAGAGGAATGTGAAGAAAGAAGCCATTTTGACCTCATGCTACAGTATGTTGCGGCTGCTAATGGACAGAGTACTGAGATGGTTTGAGAATGTGGGAGTGAGCAAAAGTGGTTTGAATGACAGGCATTGAAAAGACGTACTGTAGCAGTCTTAAAGGGTAGTTCAGAACTCTGGACGTAGGACCTCATTTCCAAGTTAGCTAGAGTGACATTTATCGGTGAAGACCATTTTCCGCACATTTCATCCCGTCCTTCTAGTTGCAGAGTTCGCTGGTGCTAGGCTAGCTAGCACATGTTTTATTTCCAACATTATCCTATCAACACAGACGTTTACATCAATATTCTGGCGTTGTCATTTATTTGCCTCAGGTCTACTCTGGAGTGCCTAAGACTGCTTTTAAAATGTTATGCTTTGGTCATAAAATCCACAATACCTTTTCATGTATGCGCTGATCTTCTCCACTAAGAGGAGGATGAAAGAGTAAAAGAGAAGAGGAATGAATGGATTGCCTTTTGATTGGCCAGAGGAGGAGAGTGGCCCAGGCAGGTATGAGTGGAAAAGAAAAGAGACAGACAGAGAAGGGAGGGAAGAAGACACGGAAACAGGCGACGAGAAAGAGTTATTAAAAGAGTTGAGAGAGAGCACGTCTGGTAGAGAGACAATGCCTCAGGTAGAAGGACCAAAGGAGGTGGAGAAAAGAGATAGAGCTTGAGAGAGCAAGACGGTGAAGAAGAGTAGAAGATCTTTATAATGAGGGGGCTGAGTGGTTGGGGGGTGTGTGTGTGTGTGTTTGTATGTGCGTGAGTGTGTGTGCGTCTGTGAGTTTTAGTGTGTGTGTGTGTGTGTGTCCTTGTGAGGCCTTGTAATGCGTCCCAGTGGTCTGATGCGTTAGCAGAGATAAATGAGCTTGCTATGTAGAGGCCTGGCTGGACAGGTGTTTGTGTCCACCACCCCTTTAACACCCCCAACACACACACACACACACACACACACACACACACACACACACACACACACACACACACACACACACACACACACACACACACACACACACACACACACACACACACACACACACACACACACACACACACGCTCGCGCCTCAGCCCACGCCTCACCAGGGAAATTAAAACACCCTACCCCCCAGGATAGGAGGATGCTAGGGTAAGTGGGCATCTTAGCAGACACACACACACACACACACACACACACACACACACAGGCAAGTGAGCATCTTAGCAGACTTGGGATGGGTAGAGACACCAAGAGAGACAGATGGACACAGCAAACACCTAGAGAGGCCTCATCTCACACACACACACACACACACACACACACACACACACACACACACGTTCCATCATTCACATGTGCCATGCTGATCTGCTGTGTTTTGTTTACATTGTCACATTCATGAATAGCGACACTTGAGAGGGCAAGTGTGTGTGTGTGTGTGTGTGTGTGTGTGTGTGTGTGTGTGTGTGTGTGTGTGTGTGTGTGTGTTTCCCTCCATTGTTTTCTTCTTCCTAACTGTCACAGGTCTCTTTAACATTGCTGCAGCCTCGGCTTGAAAGTAAGAGTGTCTTGTGCGCTGTACATACTGTAGTTAACTTCTGGAAAGATACAAGTGCACTTGTACAAGGCCATGTGGAACAGTATCATAATAAGTGTGTTGATAATATGTATGTCAATGTGATTATGTGTGTGAATGTGCGAGCGCGTGTGTGTGTCTGTGAATATGTGTGTGCGTGTGTGTGTGTGTGTGTGCGGTACTCAGTGGTGTCATTTTGCAGCCATAAACATGTCATCTCGGGGCCCCTCTTGGCTCGTCCGACCCGTCGGGCTGCAGCTGCTGAAAAGGTCTGCCCCAGAGGCATTGGTTTTCCAGTCCTCGCCCTCCCTCTCTCCCTCTCTCTCTCTCTCCCTCTCTCTCTCTCTCTCTCTCTCTCCCTTGCCCTCTCTCTCTCTCTCTCTCTCTCTCTCTCCCTCACTCTCTCTCTCTCTCCCTCCCCTCCCTCGCCCTCTCTCTCTCTCTCCTTCCCTCTCTCTCTCTCTCTCCCTCCCTCTCTCTCTCCCTCCCTCCCTCGCCCTCTCTCGCTCTCTCTCTCCCTCTCTCTCCCTCCCTCGCCCTCTCTCTCTCTCTCTCTCTCTCTCTCTCTCTCTCTCTCTCTCTCTCTTCTCTCTCTCTCTCTCTCTCTCTCTCTCTCTCCACAAGACTGGTCCGACCGCTCCGTGCTCTACCGCACCCAGTGACCTGCAACAGGCC